>NC_038244.2:5442288-5742288 GCF_000004515.6 Glycine max
AGGCACATTTTTATGATCCAGATTTTCTGCAATTGTTCTATATACGACTGTAAAGAATTGTGACCCATATTTTGCTTTTTTAATATTGTTACTTTGATTGTGTTATCATTTTTATCATTTAAATAAGTGATGAGATTATATTATTATTTTAGCTTTGACTTTTTTATCATTTTCTCTTTTTTCCAGAAATTTTACCCCCAACTTTCAAAAAGTGGCAAATAATGACCTTGTATCAATTGTGCACTAATTTTTTTATTTATTTTCTCTTTCCTCGTAAAATATATAGACTTAAATGAATGTTAATTAAATGATCATTTTATTTAACGAAATTTAATTTGTTGGTTTACCATTTTTTTTTAAAAAGTATATATATATATATATATATATATATATATATATATATATATATATATATATATATATATATATATATATATATAATTTAATAAGTTTGTCTTGTTCTCTCATTTGGTAAAAGACATAACCTAATGTTAATTAAAAAAAATATAGAATTTAATTTAAATTCAGATTTTGATGGTGACTTGTCAAGAGAATCTCTTGGCGGCTGATGGATGAAGGTCCATATATAGTTTGGTTTGAGATTCCAACAGACCTATAAAGCTAGGTCACGAATCGTGATTGACAACATGGTGAAAACACTCCGTTGCTATCCTCTATCATTGATCTACATCTTAATTCTCATTGTTCTGAAATGGGGGAAGCCCCTACCTCAACGACAATGCAAGACACAAATTAAGTGGCTAAAGAGAATAGACAGAAGGAGGCACTGATTGTGAGAGGACACAAATGGTATGGTGACAAGGATATTAACGAGATTAGATATACAAATTTTAGAGAGAAAAAGAAAAAATTCAATTATCTTGTTTACATAATTACGTTAACACTAATAAAATTGGAATCACACTATATTGTCTTTTTTGGTGAAGAAAGTCCACAATATATAGTTATTGTTGTGTTTGACCAAATATTATTTCTCCTTTAAAATGTACTAAAGAATAATTAATTTTTTTGTTATAAAAAATGAATTTATTTTTAAATATTAAACTCTAAGGAGAAAATATAGATTCTATTTCTGCCACATAATCATCATCATTTTAACCACATGAATTTCGCTGAGGATAACGCTCAGAAAGCAGAAATATTAAGAACACTAGTCATTTATATAAACGAAGATACAAATTAATCTAGATATTCTCTACTTTCGTTTCGTTGGACTACGATAGACTATTTAATATCTCGATCTCTCACATATCTATATGAAGATGAAAATGATTTTTCTCCTCCACACTTGAACCTGATTCTTCAATTTTATATAACTTTAACTTCTTGCAAAGGAGTGGCGTTGGGATTCTGCATGATAAGTATTGTTCGCTTAGGAGAAGACCATGATGACATGAATGATACAATGATTGGCTTTAGCTTCTCAGTAGTTTTGATGTTAATCAAAAAGAGAACACGATACACAATAATCATCCCTAGCACGATTCCAAGATCAACCCATTTTGAGTAACTCGTGTTCACTTGCCACACATCTCTTAGAATCTCTTCACCACTAATGTAGCCACCGCCAACATTATTCGTAGCAAATCTTAGTCCTTCAAACTCGTTTTTGAACATTCCTTGATAGACATATCTATGGAATGCAATATAGAACATAGGGTATTTCCAAAATGGCTTAGGAAGATCATTTGGTAACCTAAAGAACCCAGCACCTAAAATCATGATTCCTTGAATTCCAGCACCGGTTATGATACCCGTTAGAAAGTTGGGGACAATGCTTGCAACTATCATCATAAGGCCCTCTACTAACATCAGACAAGCAAAGAGAACACAAATGAAGTATACAAAGTGCTCAAAGTCTTTCTGAAGACCAGGTAGGAAATATGCTATAACCCCAGGAATGATTGAAACCAACAACAAGTATGGGATTGATGAAAAGGTGTTCCCAATGACAAATGCTGTGACACTATAATGTCCATTTAGTCTTTCTCGTTCAAACACCTGGACTAATGGCAAAATGAATAAAACAATAAGTAATCCAGTAACTACCTATATTTATAAAATTGAGAAGGATTAAATGTAATTTAATTTTGCTCTTTCATTTGGATTTTTTGTTTCATGGAATATTAAAATGAAAAAGTTTCACTTTCATCTCTTAGAATATTTCCATTAAATCAAATTAGTTTTTTTTTTTATGATTTACACAGTAATTCGATCAACTTGATAATATACAACAAATAATTTGTCACGTTTAGTCAAATTACCTCAAGTAGTGCAAAAAAACTTACTAAAGAATTATTTTGGACTAAAAAAATTATTTTAAGAGACTAAAATAAAAATTAAATTTAGAAGAGATACTAAAACCAATAATTGAGATGAGGAAACAAAATTATATCTTATCCATTTGAGAAATAACAAATTAAATGTTTGAATTACCTTCATATCCTCCACAAAGGAAGGGAATCCACCAATGGTCATGAAAGTCATGAATGAAGACACAAACATAAGAAATGAACCTCTTTCCTGACAAAATGAAAAGTGACTTTTGTGTTAGAAGATATTAATTAGCTAAACTAAAAGCTAAATAATGCATAGTGAGTTACTATAATTAGTCATATATCATGTGTTACTTTTCCACTACTATTACCTGAATTGAGCGATAACTTGAACCCAGATCACAGAAAATAGTGGCTAAACTTATAGCCAATGCAATATAAATGGCAAGGCGAAACCAGTAATAGCCTAGATCACGATACATGTTAACGCAAGATCTTTTGGTTAGAGCAAAGCACTGATTAAGGAAGCCAGCATGCCTTCTCTTGTTTGTTGAACTGGTGCTCTACAAACCCATGCAAGTTAAATGTTAATAAATTCATAATTAACTTTGAATCAAATTTAGGTACATGGTATGAGATCTACTTAGCCGTAATTAAAGGATACCTTTTCAGTTAGTATTGCCACTTGTTTCTGAACTTCTTGGTTCATTTCAGATGACTTGTATGAATTTACAAGGATGCGAATTGCTTCTTCGGTGGGTATTGTTTCTGTTCCTTGTAAATTCAACTCAGTGTCCTGATAAAAAAAAAAAAAGGTATTTGAATCAGATTTCTATGAGTTAATTCGTTGACTACAATTATGTTGCGGTGCAGAAAAATTGAAATACAAAAAAGCACCAATTTCATGGAAGCATGTTCAACTTAGTTAATTACCTGATCAAAATCCTTGTTTATGGTTTTCAGTAAATGATCAGATGGATTCATGAGAGGAGGACAAGGAAAATCATTTGAAGCAAAAAACTACATTGAAACAAAAGCAGAATTAGTAAGAGCCAAGAGAACATTAAAATTAGAAACGAACAAAAAAGTAGCACATAAAAAAAGGACTAGTTCCTAACCTCTTTTGCAGCGGAAGCAGGTCCAAAGTAAACAGTTCTACCTGAAGACAGAAGACAAAGGTTGTCGAAAAGTTGAAAAACTTCACTACTAGGTTGATGGATTGAGGCAATAACAGTTCTGTGAACATCATCTTTTTTATCAAGGGTAGCAATTCTTTTCATGACATAATAGGAAGCTGCACTATCAAGTCCACTAGTTGGTTCATCAAGGAAGAGAAGTCCTGGTCGTGTTAGAATCTCAATGCAAATGCTCACTCTCCTCTTCTGGCCCCCACTGATTCCTTTAACACCCCACCCTCCAATTCTTGTGTTAATGGCATCTTGAAGACCCATTTCTCTGATTGTGAAATCTGCTCTCTCTTTCTTCTCTTCTTTGGACATGGTATCTGGTAATTGGAGTTGGGCTGAATAGTGCACTGCTTCTCCAACAGTTAAGGTTGTCAGTAATGTATCATCTTGTGTGACATATGCCTGTGGTCACATCATGGATTCAAAGAATGGTGTTAATTGATCATGTGGATACTTAAACTAATTAATTAACATTCTTATTTGTTTTTGTTGAAGAATTTTAGATTTTGTGTACGTACTGAGGTTCCATATGCCAGTGCTTGTTTCCTCCCGTTGATCAGAATCTCCCCCGTTTGCCTTGTGTTGGAACCTAGTCTCCCTAGAATAGTTGAAAGAGTATAATAGTTGAAACCTTGTAGGTAAGATTCAGTTCTTAGTTGGGAGCATTATTGAAGAGAACTGATTTGCCAGATATGGTAAAACAACAGTTCTTATTTCTGAACATTAAAAAATATTACTTTTCTAGTACAAAATATAAATATGTGAAGTAATAAATTTAATTAATAAAGTAAAAAGTTGTTAAAATTGTTAAATATATATGATGTCTACCGAAAGTGAGTTAAGAAGGAACTATTATATTAGAGACATATTCTAATTAGAAAGAAGTGAGGGTATTGTTATATATATGAGTGTTTCTCCCTCGCGGATTTTGGCTTGGTTCCTTCAGTTCACATATGATTCCTTTGTAATAATGAATCTGTTTGGCCGAAAATGGAAATTTGTAGGAAAAAACGGTAAATGGAAATTTGTAGCAAAACGCGTCCGTCATCGTAGTATGATGCATGTATGAGGGAAATATTTCTTCAGCAAAAGAGGGATGGAAAGATAAGATAGAGTAGATAAGATAATTAGTATGGAGAGAGAAAATAATGTCGTAAAATATACGGAGCTAGTAGTATCATTCAAATGTTACTGTATGAGTTATGGAGGCGATTTTGACTTTTGGTTTTCTGATTTGACACTCTACCTCCCCTAAAAAACTTCAATATTCACTCAAATCATTTAAGTGTAAGGTCAAAAGAGATAATTACATCTTTAAATTAGAGTTTGTAAAGTTAAATTTTGAAATTCAAAGAGAGAATGATGTAATTTAAGTAATTTGCTTTTTTAGGAGAACTTAAGTAATTTGTTCCTCTAAAAAAAGTAATTTGTTAAGGAACGAGAGCTAGTTTATTTAATTTAATTTCATTTAAAAAATTGTTTGAGTATTAATTTATGTTTAAAAGCATTTGCGTGAAAAATAATTTGAACATGATGCATAATATTCGCAGCTGAAGACTAGTTAGACGAAGCAACAAGTAGAATGTCTTTTCCAATTTTTTTTACTATACAAATCTATATTTTCCTTTCTATGTAGAAGAAACAAAGAATAAATGCTACAATAACAAATTCTTTTTGGTACACTCTTTACATGAAATCGATTAAATTGAGAATATGACTCAGAGTGGACTCACATTTAATAGGTATAACATGAATTTTTTCCAATAATCAAGAGTATATACTAACTAATTAACAGAAAAAAATAATTGGCAACCCTATGCACATAATATCTTCCTTGATTATTATATTAAGAAAATATCATTTTTTCATGTGTGTTACCCTTATTAAATACTTTAATTACCAAAAAGTCAAAACATTAAGACTTGTGTATGTTTTATGTAATAAATATATTTAAATATATTTTTTTTTCTATTTTTTTTCTTAATTATTACTCACAGACATATTACAAACCCCAAAAAAGTTAAGCCCTTGTGTTTAAAAATATAATATTTATTCTAAACTTTAAGCAACAAGGTTGCTTGTGGCATGGTTGTTAAACTCGCGATTTAAATTGTAAAACCATATGATTTTACAATTCTACTAAGGTTCGACGAGTTAAATTGAAAGTAGAATAGAAAATGGAGTAAACTCATCCGATTTAGCACAGTCTCGGACGAGTTGGTTAGAATCGCGAGTCTGCTCCAAATCTGCAGGTTTACAAAAATCTAAAACGGCGTCGTACGAAAACCCCCCAAAAATGACTCTCGCAACTCTGTCTACTCACTCACTCTGTCTTGTTCAAGTTTGGTTTGGGTGGTGAGCTACTCGCATCGTGGTGATCCTTGTCATCGCTGTCGTGTGGCCGTGTTTCCATGTTGGACTACTGGTCCTCGTCATCGCAAAAGATTGAAACTTGACAGCCCTCACTTGTTGAAAGCCCTTATTTCATGACCTAGCTCCAAGCTTTGCTCCACGACGCTAAGGTATTTTCTTTCTCAAAGTTTCTCTATTAATTGAAACCATGCTTATTAAGGGAGTAATTGAATAGCATGTTGCAAACAACCCTATATATCACTAGAACCTGGTGAATGAAGTGAATTTTATGCATGTTAGAGTCTTCTTAATTATTTTTTTTGAAAAACAATTAATATTCCTTTCCAAATTCTTGAATGATTCTTCCATTGTTGCATAATTTTAGCATAATTGTTTCTTATGTACACTCTTTTCTTTGTTGAGAAGCATAATCCTATATGTCATAATTGTCTTTCTGACCAACCTTTAAACACTATATAACGTGCCGTCGATTCTCGATTCTTCAATATTCTGCGTTGTCTTCTCTCTACTACCACTTCACGAGGGCCATCAATGATCCTCTTCCTATTACCCTTCCCATTTGTTATTATGTGCCAACATGTTTGTGTTTCAAGCCCATTACAAGACACACTAGATCCTGTCCCTATTACATGCTTAAACGGCTGAACCTATAACTTGCACTCAATGTTCCATTACTTGCAATGTTACCAATCTGATTCTAATATAATAATGAAGACTTGAATAGTGATGATGATTCATGTACCACCACAGCTTTTACTAGGAAATCCTCGAAAGTCATTTCCCCATGTGTTTGCTGCCTTTTGAGTAGTGGCTCATTCATGGCAAGGCTATTGTTAGCTTCATTGTAGTGTGGTTGGCTTTTGTGGATCTAAAACCAAATTTCATCCACAGTTTTATTGCAAATTGGGGGAGGGACAGATAATGGCTGGGAAATGTTGGTGGGTTCTGATGCTACTACACTTTTACCCTTTGCAGCTTCATCAAGGGTGGGTAGTGGTGGGTTAACTTGGTTGTTATCATCAGAGTTCCAAATGCTAGAAAGGAATTCATCCATGTTCATAGATCCTAAGCTCTTTACATTCTTGCAATAGAACTCATCAAGGGTGAGTGAAAGTATTGAGTTTTGTTTGCTTAGTTGAGAAACAAATCTACATTAAATCAAGTGCATCAAATCAATAACTTGATTCTAATTTTCAACAAATCTGCATGAATTTTTAACCAACCCACCTTTCCCCAAAAGAACATTAAAGAAAGAATAAGAGAAAATAAAAGTATGATACAAATTTGAAAAGAGAATCTGAATTGAAAGAGGAAAATAAAACTAAAAGCAAGGGTACCTGAACACAAACAGAAGGGAGAATCTGAATTTTGAAACAGAGATAAGGAATTGGAATTAAAAAAATATTAGAGAGAAAAGAAGGAACACCAACAGAGTGAAAGAAAGGGGGAGTACTGAAGAGAAGGGAAGGAATGGTAACACTGCAAACTACAAAGAGTCAAAGACTTTAACTGTCATTGGTAACATTTAAAATAACATTTGTTTCACTCGATCTTGAGCATTACGAGTTTATGATTTGAGTCAAAAACTTTAACTATCATTGGTAATATTTTTTTTATTTGAATAAACTCTTACGAGTTTACGATTCGATTTTATGAGCCGAGTTTACGGAATCTCCATGATTCTATGTAGAATCGCGAGTCTGATAACCTTGACTCGTGGTGATATATATATTATAATGATCATCTTGTCATTCAATCAAGAAATTAAATATCAAACATTTTGAGTTCTCAAAAAAAAATTGAAGTTTTATTTTTAAGTTATTGAGAAAACATTAATTCTCACAGGTGAGGTAATTAACCTCCAAAAAAAATCATGCAATAAAGTTTCAGAAGCTTCATCACTTTGATATATGCATACCTGCTAAGGTATCAAGAAGTGCAGATTTTCCACAGCCAGAAGGACCCATTATGGCCAAGAGTTGCCCTGGCTTGGCATAACCAGTTAGACCCTCAAGAATTGATTTGCTCATCTCATTCTTTCCCACAGAAGCAGTCACCCATACATCCTTCCATGTCAAGCACATACCCATCTCTTCTCTCTCATTATTATTCCAACTACCTGAAGTTTCTCCTCCTTTGGTCCCTTTTGGTTTTGGAGCACTACATGTTTCTTCTATCTCCAAAGTAGTAGCCTCAAATCTTGAGCTAGGGTTAATTTCATAATGACTAAGAGCAGGTGAATTAGATGAGAGAAGGGACGCCATTGTTATTGGTCGGCAACAAGGGAAGTGCAGTATAGACTAGCCTTCTGAATGGATTTGTCTGAAATCAAATCAAATACTGTATATATATATACAGAGAGAGATATTCTGCGTGAGGAATTTTAATTATCATGTGCGGTTCAAAATTTTCTTCTCATGTTTTGTTTGTTTTAAGAAAAATAAAATAAAAATATGTTCAACATGTTTTTAAGGATTTAAAGTTCGATCGACAATATGTAAGTTGAAATGGTAAATACATAAATTAACAAAATGACTAGTCATTTAAGGATCTGTATTGTACTATATAAAATGCAGCATGTGGCTTTAATTCGATGACAGGAAGCACATACACCACACGTTCTCTTGTTTGTTTCCCAAAAAATCACCTCAACGAGTAAAATAATGAGTTTTATTGGCATTTATAACTTTATCAACACTATCTAGCAGCGTTCTCTTTCTAATTCTTTCTTTACTCTTGATTAAAATTTATAAAAAACAAATTATAAATTTTAGTGAGTGTCATTTTTTATATTAAGAGAGAATGATAAATAAAAAGTAAGATCAGCTAAAATCTATAATATTCAATAACAATATATAATAGAGAAAGTGTTAAGTTAAGGCTTTGTTTGGTTTATTGTGGAAACAGATTAATCGATCTGAAGTGCTTGTGATAGAAGTATGTGATTGTCAGAGTTTCAGTTTCATGAAGTTTATTGTGTGTGTGTGATTTTAATTTTTTTCGTTTGGAGTGCATAGCAAGCATTTAAAAAGCATGACGGGAATCAAAGATAAATTTTGCGAAATTCAGGACAGGATTAATCATCAAGTCATGCATGATAATAATATGAACTTTCATTTAATGTCGAAATTAACCTTGTAGTTCAACAATTCAGAAAAAATAGAGTAAATGATCAATATTTAGTTTATGAGTTTATATTTTATTGTCATTTTAGTCTCTTTTTGAATTTTTTTAAAGTTTTCATTCAAGTTTATAAAATTAACTTATTTTTTTTCATTGTAGTTTCTAAAAACTTAAATGAAATCCTTAAAATTTGTAGGACTTATTGAATTTTTCTTAACTTTAGAAATAAAAATAATACAGCAAACTGGGGTTACATTGAGAATAAAAAATTGAGTATTTTAAAATTAGGAAGACTAAAACCTGTCAAAAAAAATTTGAAAAAACTAAAATTGAATTAAAAAAATTTTAAAGGATGAATACATAATTTACCATTTTATTTGATCTAAATAGATAGACAGATAGATGTAACTGTTGTTGCTTACGTATTCTGCCTTCTTTTCTAATACGTGTCTCTTTGAAAATCTAAAAATCTTTCCCATTTCCATGAGGCAGAGCACAACCAGAAGAGGTTCGAAAGTGCAATGAAGAGCCATCTTCGCTGTGGGTAATTTTTAACGTTTGAAGTAATGGAAAAAAAAAACGCTTTAAGTAATGAAAAAACACAAGCTTATTAGGTAAGTGACGCAGGTACACCACGTGTCAAATTACCAGCATTTACTTATTTGCCACAAATGATTTTGATTAAATAATATTGAACAAATTACACTCCTCTTTCTCCCGAGAATAGCGTTTATCACTATCGTGCTTCTTCCTTATTTTCACCTTAGAGAAATACTCCCTAATTTTTTGAAAATTGGTTATACTCGCACTTCCTACGTCATTATAGAGTTCAATCCATTAAAAAAATGTGTCATTTCCGTTGCACGTGGTTGTTTAATTAAATATTTGGACACTTATGCCCTTAATTTTCTCATAGAACTTGTTAAAAGGGGAGTCCATGAAATCAAAAAATCTGACAACTTTTTTGCCATAAAAAATCTGCTCGTGATTCTTTTATGTGTTTCAATGGATCATTGAAGGTTTTTTTGCTGTCTATATCTCTCCATTATTGCAGTATCCTTCCTCTCCATAGTTTTTTTTTGTACAATCTATATTGCCCTCTTCTTCAAGTACGTTTTTTGTGTGTTTATACGGGTGTGGATGACTTTTTTTCCGGGTTATGGAAACACACTATTTGAGTTTATTATTTCTATTGCGTGTTGATGTTGTGATTTCTTTCCCAAATGAAAAATGACATATTTTCTCATATTATGACAAAAATTTTACGTTGTTTTGTTACCGATGTAATGATAAAATATATAAAAATAAAAAAATTGAATGATAAAATTTGTGAAAAAAAAATTAAGTAGTAAAATCTAAAAAATTATGAAAATTTGATGGTAAAATTTAAAAAATAAAAAATGGAGTGATAAAATTGGTAAAATAATAAAAATTTGGTGACATAATTTACAGTTAAGTCTATTATAAATAAATAAAGGAACCAAATGAAATGACCATAATGAAAATAATACAATCCCACGGAAAAAATAAAAAAGTATGAACAAGAATTTGGGCCTGTTTAGTTCTTATGGACGCATTAACTGTCATATATGCCAGCATTTAAAATTTATATGAGCCCACACGTAATTGTAGGTCGTAAATTTAGAACCCAATAAATAACGTACCCGCAAAATTTGTGGTTCAATGTTACATTTGACATAACAGCTGACATAATTGTTGACAGAAAATTTAAGACTGATAAGACTTAAGAGCATCTTCGCTCCTCTTTGCTTTGCAAGTTCTTAAATTTAAGAATCGAAAGTAAAGTTGTACAAGGACATGAATAAATTTTCTCTTAAAACACCTTAAAAGAAAAAAGAAAAGAAAACAAATATTTTTTAAAGCTAAAATTAACTCAGATTAAAAATTATCTTTTAGAAAAATAAATTTATGCATAAATTAATTTCACTTTGAAGAAATTTATTTTATTTATTTATTTAAAGTGTTTCTAGATAATTTTATTTAAATATGTTGAAATTGTCGATTGCTTATGGAAATTGGTGTTTAAATGAATATTAATAAAATTGATTTACAAAATTAATTTTGAAATGGCATGATCTATGTTTAGGTGTATTTATTATAAGATCAAGTCAAAAATAACTTAGTAAAAAAAAGTTATTCTCTCAACAAAAAAAATTCAAAGCCAAAATCAATTATAGACTTAATCAATTCTAAACTCTTATCCAACTTAAAATCAAACATATGAAAATTTGTCTAAAATTAATTTTATTGAATCAATTTTTAAATATGAAACCAAAGACACATATAAAGAAATATGATCAAAAATATAATACACCTAGTTGGGTATTGATATTGGTACTACCACTTTTACTAGTGACATTACCTATGAGGGTATCTTTTAGTTGTATTTCCAAATTATCCCTTAGATGGAGACACAACGAAAACATGTTTTCATTAGTAAATTGGGCTAAAAAAACAATAAAATTATATTTTCATTATGTTTTATTTTCTTCACCCTCATTTACGTAATGGAACACAGTTGGAAATTTACAAAATGAAATTATATTTTTTCTTGTTGTTTTTATTTCTTTCACACCAAGATGTGCAACAAAAATAAGATTATGTTATACATTGTTTAATGAAATTGTACTTTTGTTGTTGGTTGAAAATCCTCATTCCTTCCTCTCCTCACTACAATCACTCATTCCCCTCCCTTTGCACCTTGTTTGCCACATCTCTTGCGACGCTGACAACATCGTAACCCTCATTTGCAACCCCTCTTCCCCCTCCCTTATTCGCCCTTGTGTGTACTCTCTATGTGGGTGGGATAGGCGTTGCAGATATGGACATGGGTGAGGAGGTTAACTGAGCAATTTATAACGATGTGCTACTATCAATAATAATTTAGGTAGTGTCGATAGCAATTCCCACCAACTTTTCTCTGTTGTGACCATCATAGTTATTAGACTCAAATTAATCATTAATTCGATTGAGGTACTGGATCAAAAGTCGACCACATAAGTCACTAATTGACTTGTATAACTCGGTATGATTAATAAAAAAATTATACATTTATGATATATATTAATTTATGCATTTATTCATCAAATAGTTATGATAGCTTAGTGGTATGATGGCAACTATATTTTTCAAGGTTACAGGTTTTGATCCAGGGCATAACTGGATCAGTTCAAGTCTGATAACACTGCTTCCAATAACCCACGAATATGTGGTGCAAGCTTGCTAGGGCCCAGTGATATTCACCCAAAGCCCAACTCCTTCACCCCGGCAAGTCCAGCACCTAGACTCCTCTAAGCCCAACAATCCCAAGCCCCAAGCCGGCCAACTACTAAGTTCTTATGAGTTACATTATTGAAGTGGAAAATTGTTATACTTTTAAAGTTGATATGACATAATAGGACCCATATAGCTCTTAAAAAAAACAATAGGACCCATAAAAAAAGTTAATTAGTTATGTAAAATAACTCTAATTTAATTGATAGTTGGAGATACTTTACGTAACTTACTGGCAAAATTCATGGTTCAACAATATATTTTTTCCAGTAACCAAAACGAAGAAAGGCAGGCAAGAGTGTGTGTATGTCTTTGTTTTTTGGGTTTAAAAAACGATTGTGTAAAATAAATTTCAAAAACTACTTATTAAATAGTAAAAGTATGGAAAGAAGATGAGATAAAGCAAGCAAGATCATGAGTGCCAGAAAAACTAAAACAACTTAGGGTATGTTTTGCTAAATAACTAGATTAAGCACTTATTGAATAAATGTTTATCACGTAAGCGTTCATGTATAATTTGTTTTTATTAAATTATTTTTCAAATAATAATAATAATAATAAATTTTTAATTTAAATCTACATAATAATAATAATAATAATAATAATAATAATAATAATAATAATAAATATAAATTAATGAGTTTATACATTAGTGAATCCAAATGGGTTGGATTGGGTCGAATTTAACCCAAACATAAAAAATATCCCATGTAAACTGTTTGAATTAGTTTAATCAATTTAGATTTGGAGGTGATTCATATATGAAAACCCCTTACTTAAATAAATAAGTTCTAAAAGAAATATTACTTTTGAAAATAATTGTATTTTTTTTGGATAACAGTTGTTAAAAAACTATTCTAATCATATGAGCTTATTTTCTTGGATTAAAAAAACATATTTAAAGAATAAAAAATAAAATTAGTTCAGTTTAAAAATAAATAAATTAAAATGAAAGTTTTTAATTAAATTGAAATATAAAAACCTGCATTTGACATTAGTGTTCATTTCTCACATTTTTCACTTTCTTTCTCTAAAAAAACACATCCTAAATGTTACAATTATGCAAAACTACATGGTATATAGTATATGTTTAGTCAAAAGAGGTCATTTGCGTTTCTCAGTCCTGCTTCATACTCAACTTTTGTACTAAATTTGGCAACAATCTACTATTTACTTTTCCATGAAATAATATTTTCACTCATGAAGACACAATATCCTAAGGTAACCACTGCAACAGTTTCTTGCAAAGAGTTATTACATGTTTGGTTTCCAACTGAAAATGCTGTGACTATAATGACTGCTTTTTAAACATAATTTTCTAACGAATTTTTAAACATATTCTTATTTCATTTGGCTATCATAACTGCTTTTCAAGTGTAACTTCCCAATAAATTTTCCCATCCCCTGAATAAATGTCAATTTACCATAAAATGCTTTACTGATATGGAAAATATAACATCCAAAAAATAATCTAATAATTATTTAGATAAGAATATCTAAATATATTTTATAGTAAGAAAAAAGATAAATTAAATTATTTTTTAAAAAATATTCATTTTTATTTTTATTTTAAAAAGATGTTAGTATAATAATACACTGGATTGGTTAAAGATAATTATAATTAAAGATAATAGGAATAATAGATAAAGAAAAATCAGTTAAATAAATTTCATATTACATATTTATATAAGGGTAAATAATTTGTTATCTTAGGATTACACATATAAACAGTTTCTCTTGGTATCAATGAATTGTTTAAGGATTGAGAGAAAAAAAGAAAAAAAAAAAAAATCTTTCAACGCAATTGAAAAGGAGAATACAAATATCAAAGAGCACAAATTTTTATAGATACCCATTTAGAATGAGAAAGAGATGTTAGATATTTTATCTATAACGGAGAAGACAGTGTGATATCGTTACATAAAATATGAGTTCATAAATCTTTTAAAGAATATAAAATTTACATTGATTTTGAGAACCAAAGAATTGAGTCTTTTGTCTGAGAATCACCATTGGAAATAGACGATGATGTACATTTTATCATAAGATTATAATGTTAGATATTTTCATCTGGGATGAGAATGATATTTATCTATAGATATCCCATTTAGGATGGGAAAAAGATTTTTGATACCTTTATCTATGATGGATAAGATAGTGAGATGTTATTGTATGAAATATGAGTTCATAGACCCTTTAAAAAATATAAAATCTATATTAGTTTTGAGAATCAAAGAATTGAATCTTTTGATTCTAAGAATCACTAAATTATGCATATTTATTTAAATATTTTATTCATTTAGAATTTCATGAATTGTGATTGTTTAATATGATTTTTTATTGGTGTGTAAATATATACATATATAATCTTATATTAAATTTATTGCGGATATCATGATTGATTTTCCATATTATCACTTGACTGAAAATAACACTATTTGTGAACTCTTATTAATTCTTTATTCATTAATATTATCATCTCATTATAAATGTTATTTTCAGAACAAGAGAAAAAAATTGTTTAAGTTTAAAGAGACTTCAATACATAATTTTCTTAATTACATTTATTTGAGCTTAATTAATATTTCAGAATAAGATGCTAGATGTGATCACTTATATTATATTTTTAGTATTCATTTAGTTTAGATACTCATATTTTGAGAATAATATTTTTACTTATGTAAAAATTTATTTATTATAAAAAAATATTTTCATATTATTATAATTTTAAAATTTTATATTATTTTGATATGAGTTGTTATTGTAATGAAAGACTACAGAATTGTCCACTTCTGTTTGCTTAAGTTATGGATAAAACATAAAAAGAGAATGATACTTATCGTTAATCAATTATGTCCTCTACCATTAACGGAGTTTTTTGCTTAGATGTTTGGATATACTATTTCCTGCTAATAAAAATGTGTAGGAACTGGTTGTGATCTGAGGCTTAATGCTATATTGAAATTTCAATTCCTTGGAGGGACCTAATAGGCTAATACTGTGACTCTCTACACTGAATCTTAGAAAAACTTACATTTACACATTAGATTGTGGTATCTAGCTTGAGCCTTCTTAAAGACAGTCAACTAACAAAGAGAGTGTATCAGATTATAGGTATTCATTCTATTAATTTCCTTCACATGCATAAAACAGCAATGACCAACTTGGCCAACTTTCTCACAAAAACATTCAAAAATGTGAAAGAACCTACTCAAGAAAATACGTTATCTATAGGCATAGACCAGTCCCAAGTTATAGTAATGATTTATAATAGATTCCAGAGAGGGTAAAATCAAATAAACCACTAACCTGTATAAAGTATTAAACGCCCAATTCTCAAATTATATATTTAAAACTTCATAATTATAAAATTTTCATATTTTAAGATACTCTCACTTTTCTTGAATAGAAATTGCTTGGCATGGACGGGAAACAGAAAGAGACATATGTAACACCACCCATCAGGGTGTTCTGCTTAAGGCCTTGCCATTATCTCCTTTCTACGTATTAGACCACCAATCTTTCACCTTTTTGTTAACAAAATAATAGCAAAAGCTACCTCACTCACCCCAATCTTCACATTCACAATCACAAAGCTTATCTGAAATATAATTGCAGAGAAAAAAAGGACCCACCAAAACCGTCTAAACAACGACACCCCCTTAGCCTTTTACGCCTAGCTAGTGAAATTCGTTCACTTCACCACCCCAGCCAAAATCATCATTACCGATAGATACCTCGCCATAATGGTCTCCTAGCCCTCCAACACCACAAGAAAAAAAAAATCACCATCTTTATTCTCAATTACCATAAACAAACAAAAGGACCAACCATATTAATCCAACACCGCTTCATTCCTCAACCACCACCACCTTACTTTACTTTACCCAAACACAATAATAATTCATTCATAAAAATCCCACTATTCCATTCTTAAAAATTACATAAAAACAAAGCTATTATAAATTTTAATCAAAGACCTAACTTCACACCACAGTTTAAAATAAAAATATATCACATTCATGATATCCCTTTTTTTAAAATCTTATTCCTCGTTTTTCATAATTTATTATTTATACAACATCCCAGTTCTTCTTCCTCTATAGTCTTTAGCAAAAGAGAATTTACACGTCTTACACGTCACACTAAACGACAAAAGCAGGCTTACAGAATATAGAAAATTTAGAAACACTCCGAAGTCCGAACCAAATCCATCACCACCTCTATTATCCATTCCCTGCTTCCGTTCCCATCGACCAATATCTACAACCATTACACAACCTCGCCACGTGGCAGTCTTCAGACGAGGGTCTTGCATGTCGAAGTCTGCGGGTCCCACATCGCTGGCACGAGATACCTCCTTCCATTCGCACCATGCGCATTGTAACTCGCCCCGGTTGCCTTATCCACGAGAACCCGACCCGGATAACCCGGGTACGACCCACTTCCGAAAACACCAGTGCAAGCCGAAACGGCCTCTAACGGCGCCGTTGGGGGACCCTGGAAGTAACCGTTGTTGAAAGGGTTGGTAACTGTGCCAGCGAGAAGCGTGGCCAAGTTAATAACCATTCCGTCAACCCCGGCGTCGCCGTTAGGAGAAACTAACGGCGGCGTCTGGGGCC
The DNA here is from genome assembly GCF_000004515.6 of Glycine max. NCBI lineage: Eukaryota > Viridiplantae > Streptophyta > Magnoliopsida > Fabales > Fabaceae > Glycine > Glycine max. The sequence goes on from NC_038244.2 coordinate 5,459,185, forward strand.
CGTAAATCGGTTGGTGGAATGGCCACGCGCATTGCCCGGGGCACTGTGTTTCGGAGTTTCCAACCCAGATATATGCGGTTCGGGCATTACTTTTAACGTTCCGGGTAGAGCCGTGGGTGCCACAGCGGCTCATGCAGAAGCCCTCAACGGCAACGTCCTTCGCCGTTAAAACCACCGTTATCGAGTTAATCTCGTTGAACTTTGACGCGAGTGCGAGGAGATCTCTTCCTTTGAGATTTTTCCCTAGCGTGTAAGCCGGGTGTAGGAACTGCATCCCTACGACGAGCGCAGGGGATCCTCCTCCCACCTTGTACTTCTCCGTGGTTTTCCACCACGTGGCGGTCGAGGGGAGAGGCGCGTTTGGCGCGCTGCTTAACGAGTTTATGAAGTCCACGATTATGGACCGTTGGATCGGGGTGAAGGTGCCGTACCAGATGAGATTGACGGTGATGCGGCCCTTCAGGAGCTGGCCGTTGTGGTACTTGAGGACTAGTGGCTGCTCCTCCACGAGCTCCCCTACGGTCAGTAGGGGAAAGAGGAGCAGCGTGAGCACCGCAGAGAAGGCGAGGGCAATGTTGTAATTTAAGGTCATTTTTTGTGGATTAGAACGATTGAGTCAGAGAGTGAAAGCAGAAGAATAAGAAGATGAGAGTGTTTGAACTCAAGTTTGACGATAGACACGAGTGGAGAGTACGATGGAAACGGCTATTTATATACCTGGTCAGGGGGGACAGCTGTGGCCAAGGATGTGTCAACATCTTGAGCCTCCACGTGGAGCTTTTTCATTGGGCCTTCTCGTGCCAGCCTGTCAACGTTTGAACTTTGAACCGGATGACGCCGCGGTCTACCGGTTTTTCTTTTTTAATCATGCTTTTGGCCATTTTTACCCTACTAATCAAAAACTTTAGGTAACGTTATTAAATGTATAATAATTTGTGCATTTTTTAGAATTATTTAATTATTAATATATTTTTTTTATTTAAGGTTGTTTTAATAAAAAGTTGTCAAAGTAAGAACTTATTAAAGAGAAACTTAAATCGAATATAATAAAAAAGACAACCACAACTTTTTATAAAAGATTTCTAAAGATAACAACAAATATAGTATATGTCAAATTTAAATCCGAATGGAACAAGGAACTTACAAAAAATAGTTTCTTTCCGTAGATACTTTTATATATAAAAAAAAAAGTGACTGTATTTAAGTATTTTAAATCACACAAAACTATTTGATATTTCTTACACTTTCTTTAGTTCTTTACCATAAAGATAAAATACTAGTATGTTTTTCTTAACACAAGTGAATGTAACTATTGTTTTATCAATAATATAGTATACATTTATTAATTATAAGTTATCTCTCATTTATATTTAGTGTCATTAAAAATACTATTTAAATTATTTACTTTTACCTTATGAATATTTCTAAAATAAAATACTCGTACTATTATAAGAAAGTTTAAAATTATTTATTGCGATTACTGATTTGACCTTACTCTAAAATTGATTTCTCAATCCCGAGAATGCTTTAGCATGCATTTCAGCGCAAATTTGAACCTGAGTACGTGGGTCCCATGGGGAATTTTACACGCAATATCAACCTTAGGATATGAATAAACGGTGAGATAGGAGCCATATAATTGGAATGGGTTCCAGTATGATGCAGTCTGCATCGGGGTTGATGAAATTGACATCATATGCAGAGTTCGAGGAAGAGTGTTTCAGTAAAATTTAACATAGGCGCGCATGAAGGCTGAAGCTGTTTGTCCGTTCTTACCAAATACATTAAATAAAAAAAATTAATTGCTATTATTATCATAAAAAATAAATATTGCATGCATAGCATACCACTATAAATCTATAATGTGATTTTAAATATTTTTTATAATAAGATTTAAATTAAAAGTGTGCTTAATATTTGTATAAAGCTTAATTTAAAATATTTCTTTTAATAATTATTATTTTATTAAATATTTTTAGTTATAGTTTATTTTAAAATGACATCATAATAAAAGAAACATAACATATTAATGTTTATTAATTTTGTTTGTAGGAATAGTTTTGAAAAATATATTATTTTAACACAAATTTAACAATTTTAATTAAATTAATTATTTTTTAATTCTAATGAATTAATTAATTAAACCTTATGATAAAGACCAAATAAAGTATAATTTTTTATATTTTCAATTAATAAAGAAATTATTGTTACTATAATTTTTAAAATAATTATAAAAATAAATAAATTTATCATATACATATATTTTTGTTTAGATGACAATATAAAATTATAAAATTACTTTTTCGTAAAAAATATTATAAAATTATTGTATATTATTAATATATAAACTTTGTTCTTATTATTTTACACTTAAAAAAAGAGATAAGAGAATTAAGTATAACATTTATCTTAAAATAATTAACAATATTTTATTCAAAAAATAATTAACACATGAGATAACTTAAAAATAATTTTATAAAAATAAATAAATAATTTTTAAAAAAATCTTATAATTAAAACCAAAGATAATTCTTTTTTATTATGAATATTTATGTCATTTGTATTTATATGTCTTTCCTTTCATGTTCATTTTTATCAAATACTTGTAGTCTACCAAATTGTTCCACTTTCTATTTTTTTTTTCTTTTACATTCTTTCTTCTTAATTTCTTTGCTTTCCATTTTCTTTCTTAAACAAAACTTAATAATCAAATTCAAATAATAATAAAATTAATAATAGATTCCCGAGGTTATCTCAACTTTCAAAACCATGCCCGTGGGTTAGACTGTGAGCTTAGGGAGTTAGGGGTAGGTCGTGGGGGGCCAGAAGGAAGCTGATTCGAAGATCCTAAATAGGTCAGCGTATTGAATTATAGTCATGTTTGGCAAAGTAGCTCCAAACTAATAGTGATATTGAGCATGGTGGGTGGTCCTCCCACCACAAAAAAAAATTTTAAAAAAAATGAGATTTTCATTTTGATCTTTTCTCTAGCACCCTCTTCTTCCATCTTTTTTTTTCCCTTTGATTAGATTTGGGTTGCCTTTTTCTTTTCTTCAACGACACTTTCCTTTTTTTTTTTCCTCTCTTTACTTTTTTTCTTCTAACGTTTTGCAAACTTCGAAGAACATGTGTGGGACGGTGCCGGCTCCATGAATTTGCCCACGCATGTCACAAGGAAATAAATGGATATTAAAAGTTTTGTGATGGCCTGTTGTTGTTAGAATTGAATGAAACAAAACAAAAATTCCATCACAATCTGCACTGCATGAAGCAAGAAAATTTAATGCATGCGAGGAGATGACGATGACACGAAGGAAATTTTGAGGATGGAAATAAAGTATCTAAGTGTATCACACATAATAGGAAAAAGCTACATACCCCAATGTGTTAATAAATATTGTATACTCTTAGTATTTTAAGTAGTGCTGCTTCAAAATAATTTCATATTGAATGCATATTTATAGGACACTAGATGTAGATATAGGTTGATTCTAAGGAAATTTAAGTTGATCATAGTGTATTATAGTTGAAAAATAATTTTGCTTCTTAATTACATGATCAAAAGTTCAATTTTTAGGTTTCCGTATATAAAAAATTAAAACATATATTAAACGATGTGAGTTCTTTAAATGGATGTTAATATAAAAATTAATATTACACTACCGTCTTTAACATATCTTAAGTTTAGCCAAAAAAAGAAGAGAATTTAAGTTGGTTTCTTTGAGCTCCATGGTTTTTGAGACTGACACATATATAAGACCCGATTTTAAAGCAAACAACAGCTAGCACGAAAGCTAAGGAGGCTAATAAGGTGGATGCTTCATTAGTAGTATACTAGTAAGCACTGCTCTTAATTAAAAATTTCACATCCTTGGAAAAAAGGAAGGTGAAGAAGGGGATTTGAATTTGAAGTCAAGTCTCCACTTTTTCTTTTCTTAGCCTCTATCAATTATCATGTTGTAAGTAAAAGAGAGAATAAGAACAAGTTTCCCGAAGAAAAAGGTAAAAGGGACACGAAAGAAAGAAATAGTAGCAGCTAGCTAGTTTGTGTGGATAAAAAGGAGAGCAAGTGGAGAGTGAAACAGAAGGAAAAGGGTCACGTGTTGCGTTACTGAGTAGCCAAATAAAGAAAACACGTCGTCGGCAGCACACGGAGACAAAGGTTTGGGTCTGCTTCAAAGTTGAAACCATTGAATAGAATAGAGAATAGTATAAAGAAACTGTTCACCCAAGCGATTCCAAATTTAAGTTTTTAATCAGAATTTTGTGTTTGATTTTTTATTTACTAATGAAGTTGTAATTAAAGATATTATTTTACCACTAACATAAGTCGATTCAGTACTGTTCAACTTTTGTTACACACTTATACTATAAAAGAAAATTAGCTGAACGTCAAATATAAAATCCTAAATGCATCCTAGTTAAAAAGATAATGATGAGAATAACAATTTAATTAATTTTCTTTTGCAATGAACCAATTAGGACCCATTTGAACACCACAGCACTGGATAAGCCACAAAATGTCTTGCCAGACTTAGTACTAATACTCAGCCACATCTACGCGTCATTGCCTTGCCAGACTTAGTACTGATACTCAGCCACAAAATGTCTGCTCCAACTGGACAGGTTCATTTAACAAAAAATAAGTGCATGAATGGCACAGTTATCATGTCCAAGTCCCATTTAAGTTGTGACGTAGATATCAAGTGATCTGAATCTCTTTATTTATTATCATAATCAGTAGTCTTAATATTCTTAACTAGCTTTTAAATAATTTTGTTAAGTGTAGAATATAAATATTGATTTTTAAATTCACTATATGTTAAATGGTTTTTTAATTAAACACTCAGATAACTATTGCGAACATACAACAACATTATTATTAGTGAAGAGAGATACTTCATGTCTCTTTACTTATTTTAACTAAAAATAATTAAAATAAAAAAACTAACATAAGAATAATAGTTATTAGAAGAAAAATAATATAAATTTAAAAACTGACAAAACATAAAATGATCTAGTGAAATGTGTACACTTAATAAAAATATTTTTTTATTACTAGTGAAAACTCAAGCATTATCACACTTATGTCCGTATTTTTATTTTGTTATCACCTTTTTTGCTTTAATTTTTTTTTTCAATTTATCATATTGTGCATTAATGTGTGTTGCAATAGTATGTAAAGAGGGTAATTCATTTTAAACAAGATAGTAAATATCTATTATTTTAAATTTTGTGTTTGGATAAAAAATTTAAAAAAATCTCCATCCAAACACATGGCTAATGTAATATGTTAGTCTTTTGAAATTCATTATATTGAATACATAATACATTACTAATTTAAAAAATATTACTTATTTTTCAATGAAATTCAGTTTTATTTTTTTTAGAAAATAATAAAAAGTATAAAAAAGCAAGCCTACAAATTAGTTAATTTGGTTTTAATTTTTCTACATGTTCCTTTGTTGATTTAAAACATATAAAATTGACTATATGTATAATTGATTGAAGGTTTTTCTTTTTTTAATTTAATGTGAAAAGTTTATGATTCACCTTAATTTAGTCAAGTTAATAAATTATTAATATATAATCACGTTAAATTCAATTATATGTAAACTTAAAGTCAGTTTTAGGTTAGGTACCAATAAGAGTTAATGTGTTAACAAATGAAGAGAAAGAAGGCTATAGGAGAGAGAACAATAAATTGAAAGTTATTAACTTATTATGAAGAAAAAAGTGTTAGAGGTGTAACAAAACTTAGAAGAGAGGGGAGAGAGGTGTTATTGTTACCTGATTGAATCATCTTCTAATTTTTTGAGCAAAAAATTGAATTATATTATAAAAAAGGAAATAAACCTGTGAAATTGTAAATTACTTTTGTGTTATTTCATTTTATTTTTCATTGCATCCAGTATTTTCTTTTTAGTGATACAATTATTTTAAACTTTCAATAAATAAAATTACAAGATCAAACTATGAAGATGCGATAAGATTGTATCCACTAAAATTACAATTAACTATTTTTTAAATTTAAACGTAAATCAATTAAATAATTATTTAACAATTGTATAAAAAATCATTTATTTGAATTAAAGTAAAAAATATGGAGTGCTATTTAATTTTCTTTTACATATGATTAATCATTAATATATAGAGTACACTTAAAATGGATACATGAAAGTAACAAAAAATAGAAAATCATGTTAAATGTATTGTTTCTTCTTTCTCTATAACTTGTTTGTCTTTTAGATAATTCATTTATCTTTGTTCCATGGTTATTCTTCATCTTCTATTTCTTGTATTTTTTTTTCATGTTTTTCTTTGTTGTTTGTTCTATTGATTTTTGAGTATTTAAATTATCCATATTTTATATCAACTATTAAAAAAAAATATTTCTTAAATTAATGCAAAAAGTAAATTAATAAAGAATATAAAAAGATAAATAGAAGGTTGACAATATATTTGAAATGAATTATGTATGCAAGGGGGTTTTGTGGTGGATTAACAAGAAGAATAAGATTGAGAGGATAATATAAAATGGAAACTAAAAAATAAGAGAAAAAAGGTAAGATTGAGAGAGAAATAAAATAAAATAAATAAATGAATTTCTTAAAAATCAAAGTTACCCCAAAATCTTATAAATTCCTTTGAATTTGATTTCTAATCAATTGCTTAAGCAACCTTTTTAAAATTATGGAGTTGTGATAAACCTGAAATGCACATAAAATACTAAAAAAAATTAAAATGGATATATAAATAATTAAAAACAATTGTATCACACCGTGTAAAAATATTTCACATCCAAAGGCTAAACAAAAAACCCAAATATAAATTAAGAAGAAAGTGACAATAAATTAAAAGATAAAAATAAAAAAATTGTATATGATTAGATGTGATGCCTGAAATTGCATGAAATCACAATAAACAAAATTGGGTCCTGCAACATTAAAAATTGAAAAAAAAAAAAGAATTTTTTTATTCATTTGTTATAGAAAAGGGAGGTTGAAAAATATAAATCAGTATTGAAGCAATTTCCTCAAGTGAAGGGGTAAGATAATTTCTTACATATAGTTGATATATAAAGCATGCTCAAGTCTACAAATTATGTTGAGGATCAAGTTGACTGCAAACAACTATACAATTAACAGGCAAATTTAATATTCAAAGGATGAAAGGATGAGTTTATAGGAAAATTATTTCTGATTAAAAAGAATAAAAGAATAAAGACAAAATAAAGAAAAAAAAATAAGTAAAAGAAGTAAGAAAATATAATTCATCAGTGAAATTGAAATAGTCATCTATTATTAGTAACAAATATATTAAAATGATAAAGCATATAGTTTTTTTTGTTATTGTAGGGTTTCTTTTCTTATAAAATAAATACATATGAATTATTTTATATAAATTATCATCATCATCATTATTATTATTATTATTTGAAAAGATATGTTGAATCGATAATTTTTTGTGAAAAAAATATATAGCTCTTGCATGTCTTGTCTTTTTAGTTATTTTTATATATAAGAATTTAAGTCTAATATAATTTTAATATAAAAAATGGTTATCATCAAATTGCATGTCAATATATAATTTATGATAATGAAATTGAATTTAGGTTTGATATTTAATTTTGACAGATTTAGTGTTGATTAAGAATTAAAAGTCTTATGCCTTGGGCTATGTAGAGAATTAAATATAAAATTAGAATTTTGAATTCAATTGCAATTTTACTGTGTGGTGAAAAACAATATAGTTGGGCTATAAGTGAGTAAATATTTGCTGTAAAAAAAGTGTGTAAATATTTGAGTAAAGAATTGTTTCATAATAGTACGTTCAAATTAATTACATTAAATAACTTGTATTGAGACCCAAATCTTAAATTCTTAATAACATCCTTACATATCGAGTGGAATTTCTTTTATATTGAATAATCACTAAAAAAGAAATCATTTACTAAAAGCTTCTTATTAGACTTGCTCCCATTTTTATTGAATCGTTAATATAAATTTTGTGAGTCAAAATATAAATTTATATAGATTTTGTGAGTTTCTATAATACTATATGGTACTAACAATTAATTTTATTTCTTAAAAGAAAAATCAAATTATTGGATATAGATAACTTGAGAACATCTCTCTCAATTAGGTAATTCCAAATTATTGGGGTGGGATATTCAGCCTCCTTAACCATACTTCTCCATAATTGCCTCAATTTTTTTCCCAAATAGAAAATTGGAACCTAACCCTATACATATCTCATCAGGGTCTGAAAACTTACTCCCACCATTACAGTTTTTTTTTGCTTCCAAATATAATGAAAAACAAACATTTTTAACATAAATTTATACATAAAAAAACTTTAAAACACAAGTTCTGAGAAGTACAGACGTTAAGTAGCAAACATTGAGTAGAAAATTTGATTGTTATAAGGTTCTCTTTACTCGTCCAAAAAAGAGAAAACAAACATATAAATCAAACGGTAGATTATCAAACAGGTGAATGCCAAATCACTAAACTCATACTTTTTTTTTAATTATCAAAATCCAGAATTATGCTACGATAAATTGAGAAGTACAATCTCAATTGGATTAATTGACACTGAACTCAAACAACTAAAACAACACACTCCACTATATTAAAGATAAAAAAATAAAGATCATCAATCAAAACCTAAGTACAATCATCAGAGTCTAAAATAAGAATAATTATATTTATTTCTAAAAAATTCTTCCGGAATAAAAAAAGAAGAAGAAGAAAATCTCACCAAACTAAACCATTAATGATAACACCATAAGCAACAAATTTATCTGCGCAAAAAGTTACCTCACAATATATGTGAGAAATCTCAGTTTAGAATCCTGAGAGACTTGGATGATATTGAATTAGTGACAAGGTTCACTCCTCACTGCCGATGGCACTTGTGTTGGATATGTCCATTTCACTTTCATAATTTGAAAATAGTAGCCTTCATTTATTAATTGTGATACGATAATTATTGCATGCCAGCGGGCAATATTACCGAGTTGATATTTATACCACCAACACCGATTTCCATAACTTTCAAGAGTTAACTTTATTTCGTTGCCATTTAATTATTCCGAGAATATTTTTTTCCTTTAAATATAACATACGAATATTAGTTTTGAGTGTTTTAAAAAATTGTATTATATATCATATAATAGTTATTTTATTATCTCATAACAAGAATAATTTTTTTTTTCTATCTTTATATTTCTGAGAATAAAAAAATAATTAGTGAAACAAACGCTCCCTTGGAAAAGAATTTTTTCCGGGACATCTTGGATTATCTGTTTAGTTTCATTTTTGGATTTTATAGTATATCTCTTCTTTCTTCAATTTGTACATATAAATTTTGCTTAATTTCATTTTACATTTATTTTATCGACATTATTTTTCCTTCCAATCAAAATCATACTTGTGCATTAAATTGATCGCCCGGTTGGTTGCGGTCTGGCGTGCAAAGTGATCAGATTTGTGTAGCTCATTATTTTAGGGCATTGTGACTCATGACCTACGGCTTTGCATTTATGAAAGGGGGTCTACAATACGTGCAATATTATTATTGTACATTCCTATCATTGGAAGAGAGGGAGAGGCATTTAATATTTAATAAAAATGAAACCCACCAACATCAAATTGGCACACCCATTGTGACCTTAAGGGGGAAAGAAAACAAATTAAATTGAAAGAACAAAGTGAATCTTATAATAATGCAGGAAATGGGCACCTCCAGCTGTCTTACAATTTCAGGCATTTTGAAGTACAATTTATCGTAGCCTATGGCTTTCTTCTCATCTGCTATGCGTGGTGATATTCACATTTAAATTGTGTCCAATTGAGACTTTGGTTTTGGGGGGACCATGGCATCTATTCTCAGCAAAAAAGGGTCAAACAAGTTAAAAAGTTTTGGGCGTCACCTAACCAATACAACTGCAAGCTTGCAAGTGTCCAATTCTTTATTTTCGGCCACTTTTTTCACAATTGGACGAAGTTGTTGAGGTGGTGGTGGTAGTAAGGCCAAGACAACTTGAGAGAAAAGCTTATCTTGTTCATAATTTTGAGGACTTGTTCTACTACCTTTCGATTTTGGTTTGTTTTTCTCTTTTTGTCTTCCTTTTTTCTTTGTTCAATTCAGAAGAGCAGCGAATCAATCCCTAATTATTTTAAGTTGTAAGAAAATAATCAAGTACTTTTTAAATCAAAGATAATTAGGGATTTTTTTTTAAACGCCTAGTATTTGGAAATCATATTGAATATAATCTCATTCATGTTGATTTGGAAAGAACCACTTAACTCTCCTCTATAATGTATGATTTTTTTAGAGAAGATAACATCTGAAATTGGCCTATTCCTAAGGTGATCGAAGAAGTACATTAAATGTTCTCTGAGTGGACCACCGTCCTTAGATTTATTATTAAAAATTTAAATCAATGGTCGAGATTAAAGTTAAATTATAATTAAAATATTTGTCCCTGCCTCCTTCACCCTATCCAAAGAATTATATATCTACCAGAAATTGGGAAGTGTTCAAAGCAAAAATAATATGCTCACACTAAAATATTGCAACCAAACTTCATCATCACAACTTTGTCTTTACCTCCTTCACCCATCCTTTTATTTGACGGTTTTATATTGCTAAATAGTTTGTAGAAACACCTTAAAATCGTTAAAAATATCTCAAATCAATAATTTTATTACATAAATGTTATATCAAACTAGTTGAGATGACAGGTAATGTGATTATCACATTATTGCTTAGCTCGATGATACTTGATGTGAATGATTAAAAGAATGTGACTAATAGTTAAGGAACTAAAATTGATAGGAAAAAAATGTTATATGACAAAAAGTAAATTTTGTAAAAAGATGAGAGATTAAAAATAATTTATACAAAAATATTACACATGGCTAAGCTAGATTTTAAATATCAGTCTACACTCTGATTTGAATAGCATCATCAAAATTTTTAAATGTTCACAATTGCAATTGGGACCCCATTGGTTGCATTTGTTCGTGATTTTGCTGCAATATCCACAAACATGATGAAATTGCAATGCAACTGTGACCGATATTTAAAACCTTGCACATGACGATCACATAATACTATGATAGCGTAGATGACTTTCGTTTCAACTTATGATCCTTCGATAAAAAGATTCATTCTCTTCATAAAAAAGAGGAGGTAGAACCAATAAAGAGTGATTTTTCGATTCATCCCTGGAGTTGAATAACTCATTCAAGAAATGTTTTTGACCCAATCCGGAGGAATCAATATGACTATCACATTATTACTATACTTAGTAATAATGCTTGATGACCGACAAAAAAAAATTAACAAATAATGAAAAGTATATGACTTTTCTTTTTCCGATAAACATTGATATGAAAACATCACAATGGATCATAACATACTAACTATATTGACACCTCAAAACCAATTGATTATCTACCCTATATCAAAGAATTCGTTCCAAAAAATAAGATTAAATATATATTTTTCCTTGTAATTTAGTGTTTTTTTTATGTAATTTTTTTTTTCATTTTAGTCTTTGTAAAATGTATTTATTTTATTTTTTGTCCTCTAAGCACTTTAGATAGTGCTTTGAATAGTAAAAAAAATATTTTAAAAGTAAAAAAAATATTATATAAAATATTTTAAGAATGAAAAACAAAACAAATAAAGACAAAAGTAAAAAAATATTAATTTAAAAAAATGAAAATAACATTTAAGCGCACCTTTCTTTCCTATATAAAAAAAGATATTTAAACAAAAAAAAAAAAAAAACAAAACATAACAAAAAGATTGGGGAACCCAATGCTTACAAACAAAACGAAGGAAAAGTATATGTCTAAGACGAGTTATTTTTACAAAAAAGTAAATGAAATTAAAAACACGTTTAATCCAAAATAATATATACATTACTCACTATTTTTTTAAAGGTGTGCAGTATGTGTAGTAAGTAGTAAGCGCTAAGCACTATGCAGTGCTATGCAATGAGCGAAACATACATCATAACAACAGTTGCGAAAATTGAAGATGCACACAAACAGTAAGCCAATAATTTAGATTTGAGACCCTAAATGCTTAGTCACCCCTACGACGACCGACATCACATTTTTTGGATGTCAATTTAACATGTACCCAAAGCTACTTTACAAAAACTAAAAATAAAAACAATTTATTAAATTTTTAATATTTATATGTTTTATTTATCATTTAATATTTTCATTCTTCATTTTTTTCAAATTAATCAACATTGTTAACTTGATTAAGTTTATTTGAACTACTTTTTATAGTTAAAAAGAGGGAAATTTAGGAGGAAGGGTACAAGTCTATTCCATTAATGATTCGGTTACGTGGATGATTGAATGGTGTAATATTAAAGCATATTTAAATTCAAATCCATTCAAAATGAAAATAAAAAACAGCTAAAATAATCTAAAAATCAAATTAATTTTTTTTTCTTTAATTTTTTTAAATGATTTTTTTAAACTAATTATTTTGATTAGATTTCAACTTTGTGTTTTTGATACTAAACAAAACTATAACAATTATGTTATTTTAGTATTATATGTATATAATTTGAATATCATAGTGTTATGTATATGAAATTTATTTAATATGTTATTTTTTAGATAACTTTTTAAAGATATATATATTTGATTTAAAACATTTTTATTATAGAATATTTAACCTATTAATAAGTTTTGTAGTTTGTTTTTAGTATTTTTTAATATGATTTAATTTATAAAAGTAAATATATATATAAGTTTTAATAAAACTAATATTTTAATAAAAAATATAAAAATCATACTGAACCAAATTATATATATCTTTTAAATTTAATTCAGATGACTTTTTCTTGAAAAATCAAACCTCGAATATCCCTACAACATACTCTGGTAGCTTCATAATTGAAAGGAAATTGAGTGTCAATGACCCATCAACATGGAAGAAGCTGTATTTGAAAATAGAGTCAAGCTTAATTAAGCAAGTTGCGAAATGACAGCTAAAACACCAATTAAACTGATCGCACTTTTCCACTTGCTTGCTCAGTTGCTCACAAGTCCAATTCGTATTATATGAATTTTAAATTAATTAAACTTAATTATGTCTCCATAATAAGCAGTTAATTTGACTTGTTTATTTATTTTTTAATTTGATTAGTCACACTGTTTTTGTCTGTCAGCTGCTTCCTGATTAAGAGATCATCACTGGCCAGTATGTTTTGATGGCTACTGGATTTTTTTTGTTAGGCCAAGGGCAGACATTTGGACTAATTAATCACATGACGTAATTATCTATGTATTAATTTAATCTAATCAAGTGATCTTTCAAAACTAAGATATCTCTACCTTTGTGATTTCGAAGACCATGCATGCATGAGCAAGGCAATGTTTTTTTTTTTTTTTTCAGGAAACAGCGTGCTTAATAACAGTGAAATTTGAACATTAATTAGAATAAATAGCAGTTGTGGGAGTGCGGAGAGGTTCAAACTAAAATAATTATTTAGGACCCATTATATTACACTTTCAATTTGGTTTCTTCTTCTTCTTTCTATGAACCGGAAAAGGATTAAAATCAAAGTCTTTTAATTTGGTCTATTGAAATCAAAGTCTTTAAATGAGAGTAAACAACCCATGGGGCCACACACATTGTATTAGGAAAAAAAAACTAAAAGCTCCCCAATTTGGTTTCTTCTTCTTCTTTCTTAGGAGTCACCATAGGAATATGAGATCTCAGTTGAATGCATCATATCACTTGTATATACAAAATTAAAATATTATAGATACAAACAAACAATAAAAATGAGAGAAATCCATTTATAAAAATAAAAAAATATTTTACTCCCCAAATTTTCACTCATTTTATGTTTTTTCCTTTCTATTTATTATTTTTATTCTCAGTATATAATTTACCACAGTATTACTTTTATCTTCTTCTTTTTTTATATCCCTCTCTGTCTCTCAAGATATATTCACCTTTCTGTGATAAGAAAAAATATTAAAAAAGAAGAATAGAGAGCTGTGATTGACGTTTGTGTGCTAAATTATTTTAGCTGAGTTACGGGTACGTATTTTTTTTTTTCATAAAATAATTTTTTCTTGTAATTATTTAATCTTATAATATTATTTACTTTTATGAATTTTGTTAATGTCATTTTTAAGATACAAATTAAAGAATTAAACTAAAAATTATTGAAAATAGTTAATACCTTAAATTTTAAAAGTATTTTGTGTATTTTTATTTATGTATTTTTCATTACCTTCTTTTGTTTGACCTCTTTTTTTTCTATACCTCTTATGACCCTTATTTTGGCTTGCAACCAACAGACGTACAATATATATTATTAGTCCAATAAATACCCTAGTTCTAGCATGTAAAATATAATTAATTAAGTGGACTTGTTTTATTACTTACAGACATTATTAAATTAAGACATTTGTTGGCTCACCAAACTTAATTAATGCAAAAGAAAATACTATTCCTATTATAGTTTTTAACGCATGGCTGCCTGGCTGGGGCCTGGGGATTCGATTGTTGCTACATTATTAGAATAATCCGAGTCTTATCTTTGATGCTTGCTTGGTTTGCTTCTAATTAATCTACAAAGGAAAACAACATTATCTCTTTCTGAATTTTAATTTTCCTCCCTTCCCTCTCTTTCCGCTTCTTGCTAATTAATGCAACCATTGATGCACCTACATGGCTGTGAGGGTGTGCACTTGCACCCCTCATTTTTTAAAATTTATCAAATTTGTAAATAAAATCTTATATTTTTATATTTTATTTTATTTATATTTATATAATTAAATCCATTAATTTTATTTTTTATAATTTATACTCACTGACTTAGGATCTTGAATTCGCCACTAAATACAATGATTGTGCATTGCATTCATCATGTCATGTGTTCATAATATATTATGATAAGAAAAATGCTTACTTCTACATATCTCTGGTACAATGAAGAACTTAGAATTATGAATTTCTTTTTTTAAAAAATGTTTGTGCGGTGATGTATTTTATTAATAAAAAGAAATATTCAATTAACTTATGACTAATTATAAGATTTCAGGTTTGAGATGTGGATAAAAAAATGTGACTAAAAAGAAATTTTTTATCAAAAGGTAGTCAATCAAAATTTTCAAAAGGATTAATTATTAACAAAATCGATGAATACTTTATACCAATAACATAATTAAAAAAAATCCTACATTAAAAACCCAACATGAACTCAAGATAATTACTTAACACACCTTATTCTTTATTTTCGTGAACCCCAAGTGCATTATGAATCGAAAAATCCGTAATACAACTTATTACAAATATGTTGTCCAATCTGTAATGCACTTTACGTGCATGAAATTAAATAATGAGTTGCGTTAAGTATCGGTAAAGCCCAGAAGATTGGCTCTACCCTTAGCCTATGATTGAATGCGTAGCTCAGCTGAATGACTCTCTTCTGTTCTGAAATTTCTTTCTCAGACTTATTTGAGAATTTAAAAACTATTATTGATGTTTGCATTAGTGTACACTACAAACGCAAACTTTCTAGAAAAAATGTATCCTGTAAATTTGTGATCGTGCTATCATTTTATTTTTAATTATATTGAACATGAATGGTGTGATCTTTCACACATTTAATGTTATAAAATTAAGATTAGATGAATATGCGTTCCTCGTTGCTCTGCCCAACATGATAGTTTCAATTTAAATTGGACTTCTCGCAACCATTGTTTAACATTTTGATGTCTTGCTCCAACGAGTCTTGTTTGCAGCTAGTTGAAAAGTTTGCTGGTACAGTCCAATGACTACAGCAGGAGGTAATGGATAAGTTTTGATAAATTTTTCTTTTAAAAAAAATTAAACGAGTTTTTCTTTAAATTAAAATTAATTTATACAAACTCTATCGTATTAGTTTCTCTAAAAAATTATGATAGTTTCTCTAAAACGAGATCACGAAAATAGTTCACACTTCACAGAGATAGCCCCACATTTGCCTATTTGGTAGTGATTCTAGTGAATATCCCAATCCATATAAATTTTAATAACAGTAAACTATATTTACTTCCAATTATTTAATTATAACTCTTGAGCTTCAAGCCTTCATCTTCTCCTTGCTCTTAATGATTGCCAAGAACATAAGTCTATACAAAACAATTATTCACACCAAGATAGCAAGATCAACCCATTTCGAGTGACCCATTTCCACTTGCCATATCTTTGTTAGTATTTCTATATCACTTATGTAGGCACCTCCATCTTGATCACTAGCCAACTTCAGGCCAATAAACTCATTCTCGAACAATCCTTGGAAGGCATATTTGTGGAAGGAAACATAGTACATAGGGTACTTCCAATTAAAATGGTTTTGGAAGATCATTTAGAAGGCGAAAGAATCCACCAGTTAAGATCATGATTCCACCAGAGACTGTGATGCCCGTGTTGGGGTTGGGGAAGATACTTGAAACCACCACCACCATGAGGTTCTCAACCCACAATATGCATGCAAGTAGCACACAAGAAAAGTGTAGGCAACGTTCAAGTCCTGTGTGAAGTCCAGAAAGGTAATAAGTGATCACTCATGGAATCAGTGACATTAGTACCATGTATGTAATAGGAGATAATGTGTGGCTAATGACAAAAGCAGCAATACCATAGTGCCCATTCAATCTCTCACGCTGAAATACCTGAATCAGTCACCAAAAACAAGTGGAGAAGCCTTAATGGAGTGGTAAAATTCACAAAATTAAAACTTTAGTGGTAAAATTTGCAAAATTATTAAAATTCGGTGGTAAAATGTGCATTTAGCCTAATATTAATCAAGATATGCCGAGGCAAGAAGCTTTAACCGAGGCACATAAAACCAATACACAGTTCTGCACATTAAAAGCTTCTAACAAAAGCTAGGCCCCTATAGGTACTGCAAACAAATCCTAGTAATTGATCAACACGCACCATACCACCATAAAACCAACACTTTTTTTTTATGAAAGGTATTCTCCAATCCTAATAAAGAGTAAATTATTAATTTAGTCCCTGAAGTATTACTCTCTCCTAAATAATCCTTAAAGTTATAAAATTGTATATTGACAATCCATCAGTTTAGTCCTTACGTTGATATATTTTACTAGCGTAGGATAAGGTACTAATTTGAAGGATTTCTCAATACTTGAAGGATTATGCAGCATATTTTTAATACTTTAAAGATTACTTATACAATTTCAATACCTTAAGTATTACTTAAGAGAGTATATAGTGCCTGGAACTAATTATTTTGATTAATTGTATTTTGAATAAACAGCAATAGCCTTTTACCTTCATTTGTTTCACAAATGGAAGGAATCCACCAAGAAGGGTTATGAAAGTCAGAACTGAAGCAACAAAAGAGACCAGTGCCCCTCTAGCCCGAAATATGCTTAAAGATAATTATTCTAATGAGTGATGAGTTATACTTCAAATGTCACACTCTGGTGCACTTTATGTGCTATTCTGCTTTACCTCGATAGATGCATCACCTGAACCAACGTCAAAGAATATAGTGCCAAGACTAATAGCTGCTAGAACAAACATAGCTAGACGTAACCAATAATTGCTTACATCACGAAACAGATGCAAAGAAGATCTTCTCATAAGAATGTGACACTGAGTAAGAAATGCAGTCCGTGTTCTGTTCCTCTCCATGAAACCAATTTCCTAAATTCATCCAAAACTTAGTCCTTCATGTATAAAATACTTGTTCTATACTAGTTATCTCATTGACTTGAGTTCACCAAGGGAGTAATGTGATATTATACTTACACTTTCACCTATTATTGCTACTTCTTTCTGAACTTGATTACTAATTTCAGAAGATTTATAGAACTCTACAAGGATATCAACTACTTCTTTGGGTACTGTTTTGTGGAAGCATTTTTCATCATCCTGGAAATAACAAAGATAAATCAACTATGTTTTGTTGCCACAAAAGTTTGAGGTTAATTCAAAAGCATTGAAATCTTTAAGTTCTCACCAGTTTGAAATCTTTGTTTATGATCCGCAAGAAATGATCAGAAGGGTTATGGAGAGGTGGACAGGGAAAGCCATTTGAATCAAAAAACTACATTCAATAACAAGTACAATTTATTGATCCAAAAATTGATCAAACTACTTTCTATATCATCCAAACAACATTTTTGAACCTTGCATTTGCAAATTAAGAAATCTAGAAATCCTATTTTAAAGAAAAATAAAGATAATTATTCATAAAATAAGATGCAAAAAGAAATTATCAATAAGTATTAATTTTATAATAAATTATTTAATAATCATATCAATCCTATTTGATTGAAAATGTAAAAACTATTATATAATGCATAGTTGTTAAATACTATATATCAAATAATACAAGAATTTGATTGAAATTAAATGGTTCTTTAAGAAGGAATAAAATAATATTTTGAGGAGAGAAAATAAATTAGAAAATTATAAAAATTAAATAATGAATTTACAATTAAGGATCTTCCTAGTAAACACACAAAAAAAAAGCTTCCTAGCCTTGAGTAAAGTTATGCTTTTTATGGTGAAATGAAATTTGTTGGAAATCATAAGTATGTTTTGGTCGGTTCCAATTCTAAATCAAAAGTCATTAAATGAGAGGTAAAATTTATTAAAATTGATACTTTTTAATAGATTTCAACTAGTATATAGAGAGTACATGTTAAGAGAGAGTGATACTACCATTTCTCTTTATTATAAGAAAAAAATGTTATGTACTAACAATATAAAAATATAAAAAGATTTATACAATTATTCAATCATGTACGTAAGTTTATTAACTTTTAAAATAATAATATTAAAATAATTCAAACAATGATGATTGATTGGATGATCATGTAAAACTGTTTTAGAGTATGTATATGAATAGACATTGAACTCTTAATTTATCATAAATAAAATTATTTTGTTTGCAAAAAGATATTTAATTATGTTATTGATAATTTTATGTGTGAGACAAAAATTATATTTGTTTTAAAATTTTAAAAATCATTTTACTCTATTTACATAAAAATCAATGCCTTTTCATTTATAGTCAAGTATAGGTTAAAAATAATTTTTTTTAACTAGTATAATTTTAATATTACTAGCTAATTTTGGAAATAATTTTTATTAAAAATTATTAGAAAGTTATTAAATAGTACGAAAAAATGTATTACAAACTTATAAATATTAGTAAAAATGTTTTATTTTTCATGTAGCCAACGGTTTTGTTTGGGGTCATATCTTTGGGCCTTTTTCATAGAAATGGGTTAAAAGTAAAATTTAATTATCATAATAGGTTGGTCAATAAAATTAAATATCATTAATGACCTACTTTTAACTAATTTTGAATAGTTAATTAATTATTCTTTCTTGAATAAAATAATTATCTTTCTCTTATTTATTTCACAAACTCACCTTTTATTTCACAATTTATGAGTTTTTTTAATGTCACACATTGGGAAGAAACATATAACTTTGAGAAATGAGGACAAAGAAGAGAATCACACCCAAAATCTTGATGGTTGAATTAATCATTTCAAATTACACAAAGGAAAGCTTCAATTCTTGAATTTGTTTAGGCAGATTATAACATTGGTATGTTGTGTTATTTATAAATGAGTTAATTATGGTAGACAAATTATATATGTTGCCAGAAGTATTTGATTGCAAATTTGACTCTTTTCCCTTTATTAATCGGAGAAATAATATATGTGGTAATTAAATACCTTTTATCCGTGGTGTGGAAGAATACCACATCTGTTTTTTTAGTAGTGACATAGTAGTGGCATAGTAGTGACATAGTTTATTAGTAGTGGTCTTAGCTGTTAGTAGTGGCATAGTTTGTTAGTAGTGACACTTGCTCGCTGTATTTGAATAATGCGTGAATGTAATAGCCTATATAAGGACGCAACAATAAGGCAATAGGGAGATGAATTTGAGTCAGAATGCATTAGTGTAGAAGGAGGTCCCCTGTCCTCAAAACAAGGCTTACAAAGTCCTTTATTCCTAAGAGATTTCCAACAAATTTCAGTTCACCATAAAAACCATAACTTTACCCAGGGCTAGGAAGCTTTTTGTGTGTTTACTTGGAAGATCTTTAATTTTAAATTCATTATTTTTTTTTTTATAATTTTCTAATTTATTTTCTCTCCTCAAAATATTATTTTATTCCTTCTCAATGAAGCATTTAATTTCAATCAAATTATTGTATTATTTGATATATAGTATTTAACAACTATGCATTATATAATAGTTTTTACATTTTCAATCAAATAGGATTGATATGATTATTAAATAATTTATTATAAAATTAATAATCTTATTGATAATTTCTTTTTCATCTTATTTTATGAATAATTATCTTTAATGTAATAAGAAGATATAGATAAACATGAAAGGTTTCAATGAAATGCCTAATTAGTAATTAAGATATTTGAATGTCTAAATATCACTATTAAATAATAAATATTAAAAGAGATAAAGAAATAAAAAGTGCGGGTGAATTTAAAAAGGTGGAGCGTGTTCATTTTTTAGAATGAGAGAAAGAGCCTTTGATTTTCTTTTGGATGGCAGATGAGTTGTTGAAGGCTTCTTAATTGAAGCTTCTGGAGAGTGCAAGGACACGTAGCTGTGGGAATGCCAAAAAAATATACTAGAGTGCAGCTATATAGTTGCGTAAAATTACAAAAATTAATTATCATTTAAATAAAAATATATATAATATGACATTTTAAATATATGGGATAACATCTGTGATCCAATCGAAATTTTTAGTGAGATCATTGATGAAATAAAAGATTTGTAGAGATCTTAGGAGCTGAAATCACATGTGAAACACAAAAAATGACTTAAAATATTTAGAGTAATCTTATAATTGAAGATGCTCTAAGAATCAAAGCATGACCTATTATATATACATGGTGAGAAGCCTCTTGATATGTTCTATTTTTATTTTTCTTTTCTCCTTTTCTACATTTTTTATTTTTAATTATACAGTAAATATTAATTATCTTATTAATATTATTTTATTTTTTGTTATATTATATTATATTTCTGTAAATAAATAATATTATATTATTAATACTGTTATATTAATCATATTATTATGTATACATAAAATTATATATGAGATATTTATCACATTTTGACATTCATATTTTCAGCTTCATATTATATTATTAATACCATTTTTTTTAATATTAATACTTTTACGTAATTTTTAAAAAATATTAAAAGAATTTCTTATTAAAGGTGTCTTCCTTTAATTGTTTTTTTGAGAAAAACATAAGCCGAATGTCTATAGAACTTGTGCATGCTGCAACCATATATTTTATTTTATTTTTAAATATTACATTTGGTGCTTATTATAAAGAACAAATGCATGGTGTGACTTGATCCAAACTAAAATGTGTTCAGTAATTATAATATTGTTACAAAATATCCTTATTTAAAGTTATTCTTAAAATGATATAAAAGTGAGAGAAACACAATTCAATGATTGTTAAATTTTTTCATTAGGATAGTTTAAGAGAAAAAGAACAATGTAGGATAAATTTAATACTTTTAATTAAATTAATCAATTTTAATTAATTTTGATAAATTAATTAATTAAATTTTATAATGACAAAGGAGATGTGTCTTTGTACTTACGTGAGCTTATTGCCTTTAATCAAGATATATATGTGTATGTATATTATAATGTATTATATTCTTTTTTATCAACAAGAATTAAAAACAATATCAAACAGTTTATAATAATTTATATATCTTATTCAATCAATTAAATTAAACTTTCTTAACTTGAGAAATTATTGGAATTTGCAAGTCACAATTCCCAACTTTACTTGATGCATGTTTAGATTATAGCTATATATTTCAATTGAAAAAGAACTGGAAGAAAATAAAACTATTCCTCTCTTCATAGTTGCTATCGATTCAAGAAAAACTCACATTTCTGTGGCTGTTTTCTTAATTCCATGGCATATGAGAATGCAACCCTCACTGTTGCTAACAGAGAGGTCATATTCATCAAACCTTCAAAACCCACTCCTAGAACCATTCTTTCACTGTCTAGCATTGACAATGATCCCGAGAACAATATCTTCATGCAAACCCTTTATGTATACCAATCTCCAAATTACAATTCCCCTAACACTACCAAACTTGACCCTGCAAAAGTGATCAAAGAGGCCCTCTCAAAGGCTCTCACTTACTATTATCCTTTAGCAGGAAAATTAGTAAAACATGCTGATGGAAAACTCAGAATCAACTGCAACACCGAAGGAGTTCCATTCATAGAGGCTATTTGTAACTGCAACCTCTCTTCTCTTCGTTACCTAGATGGCAACGACGTCGAAATCGCGAAACACTTTGGGATCGATTTTCCTTCTCAAGATGAATTTGGAAACCAATATCCTTTGGTTTTCAAGGTGATTAAGTTTCTCTGTGGGGGTTTCATCTTTGTAGTGGGGTGTTCACACGCTGTTTGTGACGGAACTGGGTTATCTCAGTTCTTACGAGCCGTAGCAGAACTTGCAAGCGGAAAAGCTGAACCCTCTGTGAAACCTGTGTGGGAAAGAGAGAGACTAGTGGGAACATTCACTAGTCAACCCTTGCGAAATCCCGAAAGGTCCCCTTAAAAACCAGTTCATAAAGGAGTGGTTTATCCAGCTATATAAGCACTTATCATGTTCATGAATTACCCGATGTGGGACTATTCTTAACACCAACCACAGATTATTCGCATGAATGCTGTAAGGTGGACGGTGAGAGCATCACAAGACTCAAGATGAGTTTGATGAAAGAAAGTGACCATGGAGAAAGTACTGAGAAAAAAGGGTACACAACTTTTGAAACCCTAGCTGCGTACATCTGGAGGTCAAGAGCCAGAGCCTTGAAACTGAGCTACTATGGTGAAGCTATGCTGACTATCATAGTGGGGGCGAGACCACACTTGAAGGATCCTTTGCCCCTTGGATATTACGGAAACACCACCGTGGAAGCATGCGTTACGTTAACAGTGAAGGAGCTGAACGAAAGACCACTCTTGGAGGTTGTGAAACTCATCAGAAAGACCCTAAAGGAGGTTGCTTTCAGCAGTGATTATATGAGACACTCGATCAACAGTATGGAAATGAAACCAATGAAGTTTAATTACGAAAGTGGTGCAATATTGACTCTGACAGATGCGAGACATTTGGGTATGTTGGAGAAGGTTGATTTCGGGTGGAAGCAGCCAGTGAATACAATGCCAGTCCCATGCGACATGTTTGGAATTTCAGGTGTTTGGTCGATCATGGCTCCTAGTAATTTGGATCCTTCAATGAGAGCTAGTGGAGGAGCTAAGGTTTATGTTTGCCTACCTAGTGCTACCATGCCCAAGTTCAAGGAAGACATGAAAGCTCTTACACGTATCCAAAAGAGAAGTTCTCTATGATACTCTAAAAAAAATTGAAGGTTTTGTATTAGAACTCTCAGATTTCTCTTGGTACTAAAATAACTCTATCCAACATGCGTATCCATCCTTTTGTCTGGTTTCCTTCTTTTCCATTTTTATCTTCATGCTTAATTAAGTTGTTTGATTATTAATAATGCATTTGATATGTTTTATTGTCTAGTAGCTAGTTGTGATAATATGTTAATGAAGGTCCTTTCTCTCACTTAGCTTCAGTTCAGTGTGAAGAAGAGAAAGGAGATGAACCCGTGTTTTTCGATGCCCTGCATCTGCTTTGCTCTTTTTCTTTTTTGTTCACGCGTGTTCTTTAATTAAGTTTTATTGTGCTCTGGAATTATCGCATGTGATGTTGGGACATCAAACTCATTCATCAATAACTATACCCCCCAACCACCTCCCTAAATAAATTAAGGTACGATTAAACGAGACAAATGAAAAAAATATTAAGTATTATGTTATTATGATATGACGACAAAGATAAAAAGAAATTATGATCCATATTTATTATATGTTTAAAAAGTGATCTTATAATTGGTGCAAAAGATTCACTCAAGTTTGTTGATATACCTTCAAATCTATTAGAAAGTTAAATATCCTAATTTACAGTAGTTATAAAAAATTGTTAATATATAATAGATGAAAATAAAATAAAAATAACTCTTAAATCTCACATATATTAATTTCTGTTCTATTTATTTCTTCTTCACCTTATTTTTTTTTTACCACACAATTATGCCATGCTAATCAAAGAGACCTACAAAGTGATATCACTAATATTGGCAACAATGATTAAATTTGAAGCTGTATTTACTAAGAAAAATGATTATTGGATACCCTCTTATTAGGTGTTTACCTCATGGGAGAAATAGAAAAAAATGTTAACATGAAGTTTGAAATTTATGGGTGTCCAAAAATATAAGCACGTGTTTAATAAAGCAAAGAATATATATATCCAAGTTGAAAGACGACTTAGTATGTGTTTGGGGTAACGGAATGGTGGAAAAAAAATTATGCGAACTCCATGGTAGAGCAGCAACAAGACATTGTTGTTTCTCAAAAATTCTGATATCATAGTTTTTCCCCCAAAATTGATTCTCTGTATCCAAACACACACGCTTAAAATATTTAAGTTGAGTGGTCATTCTCTGTTTCAAAAAAACCAAAAATATTTCTGATCCTTAACTTTAGATGTTTCAAATCTCCTATATTTGGTTTAATTTATTTCCAATATTACATCTTTTAATCGCTGGCAACAGTTTACACGGTTATAAAATCTCACAATTCCTAATTTTCTGATGAGATAGAATTTATCATCATCATAGTACAAACCGCTTTGTATACACGTCAAACATCTCGGAAGACGATAGTTGTGGCTCCTGCTAATCCATTATAGTACAAACTTTACACATTATGGTAAGGATGTTCCGATATGAAGCTTTATGAGAGAAAGTAATACCTGTCTATTCAACAACGAAGCAATTGGGCCATTTAGTTGCACTATATATGCCTGTTTTGGTCCTACCGATGGTTGAACGCATGTAACTGAGCAAGCGACCATAGCTTACTTCATTGCCACTTAAAGCCCACATGAATTCATGCATGAATCTTCAATTATCTTCACACAGTTATATGTAAGAACTTTGCATGCTAATTACATACAGGTATCTACGGAGGTTTGATCTTCCCATGTGTTATAACCTTCCCTGCTATTACCCAAGAAACAAATTCAATTAAAAAAAAGAGTGAAATATTCAGTAGGTCCCTAAGCTATTTAAAATTTTGTCAAGAGTTTTTAATTTTTTTTAATTGAGTCTCTAATATATATATATATATATATATATAAAGCATATCCCTAAAATTAGTTTATGATAATTTGAAATCGCCGGAAAATGACAATTTATGATTGTTTTAGAAAAGCTAAAGACTCAAATTGAAATATATATATATATATATATATATATATATATATATATATATATATATATATATATATTTATATTTATAAGATGGAAAATTCAACTAACAAAAACTTTAATTTAAAAACCTGCTTGGAAATTTTTAAATATTTCAAGAACCAACTTGGTAATTTAATTAAAAAAAAAAGCAAATTAAAGAGGTTTTCATTGTTCACAGAGCAAGCATTCCCAAAACTGACCTATTCATCTTGCACACAAAAGCTAAACCAAGAACAGTCCCACTATGGCATGCATCAATAAAGGCATGGAATTTAGCACCTCGTGGTAGTGGCCTAACAATTGCAGCATTAATCTCATCATCGAGTATCTTTCCCTGCTCTTCATAATCAACAGGACATATTGCTTCGTCAAACCCATCAATCTCATCCCCATACATATTCATTTCCAGTGTGCCATGTCCTGAGAAGTGGAACACCATTGAATCCCCTGATTGGCTACCCTCAATCAGCCATCTCATGGTCATTTGAATGTTATATTTCGTTGGGGTTCTTAACTGGTTTCTCTCGTCTCTATCATCTGTGGATAGGTTCTGAATGTTTAGATATGGCATGAAGAAAATAAAATGGTACACCGTGCTTTAGAAGATGTGTAAAGTAAAAGAATAAGGATATATTTACCATATTTGATCTTCCCCTTAATTCCTTACTTGCAGCCCATTATCACAAACATATGGATATTGATATTTATTTGGATTAATTACTCATTTTGTTTCTATATCTAACTAATCAATCTTTACATATTTAGTCTCTACACCTAAAAAAATACTCGATTTAATTTCTACACATACTTTTTAACTTGTTTTAGCTTTTATAAATATACTTTTTAATTTATTTTAGTTCCTACCATTTTGATGATACAAAAAGTAATTAAAACATATTCAAAAGTATATATATGAGGACTAATATGAGTAGTTTTTAAATGAACTATGTACAGTTTATATATATGATTCGTATAGGAATTAAGATTTTAAAAAATAATCTGTATAGTGATATGAACCACAATATCAAAGTTTTTTTAACTGTTCACAATCACAACATGACTGCAATAAGGATCGCATTTGTTCATGAATTATTGCATATCAACAAACGTGATAAAACTGTAATTGAAATTTAAAACCTACCAAAAATTAAATGAGTAATTAAACTAATTTATTTTTAAAAGTTAATAGGAAGTATATAGGAACACCTGTGAGCATGAGAATGGAGTCACTAAGAAACCCAAACTCCTTAATCAGGAAGTATTTCATGCATTTTACATCATTCACGGAGCCTTTTAGTCTGTAACTCTTTCCATGATAGCGAATTCGACATAGCACAGCTATCTTTGAGCCATATATATGGTATGATGGCCTTAGTGACTGAGGAGGCTGAGGATAATACCCAAATTGATTAGTTGTCCCATAATAACCCTGATTGATGTTAACCGAACTAGTCATCATGGTATTTACATGTTGGAAAATCAATGTTCCTATAAATAAAATTACTCACCCTCACAAAGGATCATAAAAACACAACAAAGATTATACTGTAAGAAAAATCATAACAAATACAAGAATTTAACGTGGTGGTTCAACACCTCTTGTCTACACTCACTGAACCGTCTCAAAAAATATTTCATTATTACAAAAATAATTACAAGATTATAACACACCCTAAATAGTATATCACTTTACAATTCAAGTATCTCACTCGATAGTTACAATAATTGATAACACTATCACACAAAGACACTTTTCTTTCAACAAAGTAACTTTGTTTCACAATCTTTCTTCTCACACACTCACTATAATAAATAAGCTTTCTGAAAAATTGAAACAAAAATAACTTTTAATGCATTTATTCAACTAAGGTTCATCTAATAAAATATAATATTCTACTTTACATTTAAGTCACCTAAACCTTAATCATAAAAATCAAATTTTCAATATGCATATACTATGTTTTGACTTAAAATTCTATATTACAAAACCTCTAAAACGACCTGCAAAGTGATGAAAGGAGTGAAGGCTTGACTCCATGGACCTGCCGCGGTTCGAATGTGGGTGATGCCACTGCACACTGGACACTCAAAGACACGAACCTCTGTTAGAAAGCTATTGCAGAATGGTGAGGCCTAGCTACGAAGGGTATTTTCAAATGTGTGGGGTGACTCTTTTCAAATGCATGCGCCTATGAAATTCAGCTTCCGCCATCTATTTGGAGAGGACAATGCAGAATAGGATTCCAAATTCCAATTCCTTTTCTAATGGAGAGTGAATATATTGATTTGCTTGTTTTTCGGTCGAATGGACATTACCGTTGATAAAGAATCAGGACTAAGGAACCAATGAAATATAGCTTTCTAATTTGCTCGTATCCACAAGTTAATTACACCTTTTTTCATAAATAATTATAAGAAAAAAAAAAGATCATGAGAAGAACATCGATTAATCTTATTTTTTTTGTATAATTTCTCCAATGAGGTGTGTAAATTGATTTTAAGTTTTAACATATAGTATACGAAGTTTGATTCATTTGGTTTTCTAAGAGATTACATAGAAATTTATCTGAAGAGGGAGTTTGTTGCAATATTTGATGATACATAGACAAGAATACCAGCATATTCCTGCGATTTTTGTACAGTGGAACTAGTTCAATAGTTTTTCATTTTTTCACTGCATGGAAGCCGATTTCCTTTGTTTTTTTTCAAATATAGTTTCCAAAAGTAGAAAAAAAATATGCTGTAGATTTTTTAATTGAACTCTTTGTTTCTCTTTAACAAATTAATTAATTTCCATTTCATACTGACATTACCTCCGCTTTTTATTAATATGTACCTCAAAAACACGTATATTTATATGAAATTAAACATGATGCTCTTTAGGGGTGTGGTTCAAGTATAAAGGACCTTCTTCTCCTGGAGTTAGTGTAGCTAGCTGATGTAATTGTCCCTTAGTTTGTTTTTATTCTGCTACCTGGTGTAATGTTTGACAGTTTATTTGGGTCACATTTTGTGCCTTTTGAATCATGTTTGTGTTTGTCTTTCAAAAAAAATAAAAGAAAAAAATTCCTAAAATTTGATATCATTAATAATTAGGATATGTATAACAGTTCTTACAATAATTTATACAACATTATTTCAAGATGTTGTATGTAAGCAAAGCAGGGGGTACACATTTGTAGTTTGGAATTGGCTTCAACATGTTCATTTCACATGTTCTAATATACCATAAATTTCTGGTTCTTAAATATGTTACGAATCTCAAATACTTCATTTAATTTATTTTGAACAGTAGTACATCTTTAATCTCTGTCAACAGTCTACACTGTTAAAATCTCATAATTATTTTCCAACGTGAATTTACCATCATAGTACAACCCGGGTTGCATACACATCAAACTCCATGGAAGAGGATAGCTGTGGCTCCTGCAAATCCTGCTCCAAGCCATTTATAACACTAACTTCATACATTATATAGTAAGTATTCCAATATGAAGCTTATGAGCCTCGCGTATTTTATATTAAGCTA
Organism: Glycine max; assembly: GCF_000004515.6. Lineage (NCBI taxonomy): Eukaryota > Viridiplantae > Streptophyta > Magnoliopsida > Fabales > Fabaceae > Glycine > Glycine max. Next base: position 5,488,169 of record NC_038244.2, read on the forward strand.
AAATAAAATTTCGGTCTCTTTTTTATATTTGAGGCTTTAGTTTAATTTAGTCCCTTGAGTTGAATTCTTTTTTTACTTTAGTCCCTTAAAATTTTCTATTAGATCAAATTGGTTCTTCTTCTGTGAATTTATCGCATTAGTTTGGACAACTTAAACTGTAGCATACATCACTTCAGGCAAAGTTGATACTTTTAGTGTCATAGTTTAACATGGATGTTAGAAGGACAAAGTGAAATTTTTAAAACTTAAGAGATCAAATTAAAACTTAAAAAAAAAAAAAAAACTGGATCAAAATTTTATTTTAACCTTATATCAATGTATATGTGAAAGAGAGTAATACCTGTCTTGAGGCAAAGATAAAATCTGTATTAAAGAGCGAAGCATATGGGTCATTTGGTATCCCACGGATGATAGAACGCATGGCACTGAGCAAGCGACCATAACTTAGTCCAGGTTCATTTAGCATGGTATAGATGAAACTATAAGTAAAGGCGCCAGTAAACGCATAGCCACCACTTAAGGCCTACACAAACCAACCCACATGAATTCATGCATTAATATATTTAATTATCTCCACACAATTATAATATGAAAGAAATTCACATGGTAATTACAATTAACCGGGAAAAATCTTACATACAGGGGTTTCTTTGGACGATTGATCATCGTGGCAACCTGAAATGCAAATTGCTACCCCTCCACTTGTGTCTTTATTAGGTCTACGAACTCGATAGTATTGATAATCCCATGTCCAATAGCCTTCCCTGCTATTACAGTAGAAAAACATTCAATACACACACAAAGGCAAATATTAAAGAGTATGGTCTTGTTAATCAGTACAAGGATATTGATTAAGAAATTTAAAAGAAAAAGTATTTATTATGAAAAACATAAAAAAAAAAAAACTTAGTAATTAATTTTGCTTATTCAATAAAAAATATTTCTTGTTTTAATTACTTATCCAATACCTTGAAAATAATGATTAGCATTTGTCTAAAGAGTATGATACATATTTACTGTTGATAAAAGAAGCATTAATTCCTAAATTGACCTCAGGCTCCAAACATAAGCTAAATCAAGAACAGTCCCACTATGGCATGAATCAATAACGGCATGAAGTTTAGCACCGCGTGGTAGTGGCCTAACAATTGTAGCATTAATCTCATCATCAAGTATATTTCCCTGCTCTCTGGAATCAACAGGACATATTACTTCGTCAGACCTATCAAGTTCATCTCCAGACATATCCGGTTCCTGAGCGCCATGCCCTGCGAAGTGGAACACCAATGAATCCCCTGACTGGCTACCCTCAATCAGCCACCTCATGGCCATTTGAATGTTATATTTTGTCGGGAATTTTAGCGGGTCTCTCTCCTCCATATCATCTGTCAGTAGGTTCTGAATGTTCAGATATGAAAATGAAGAAATGAATAAAGCTATACTATTTATGTGTTTCAAAATGTTAATATCATAAGAAAGTATATGGAAACACCTGTGAGAATGAGAATGGATTCCCTAGGAAACCCACAATACTTAACCAGAAACATATTCATGTTTTTAACATCATTCACGGTGCCGTTTAGCTGCTGGCTATCCTGCCCATGATAGCGAATTCCGCATAGGACAGCCCTCTTTGGGCCAAATACATTGTATGATGGCCTTAGTGGCTGAGGATAATACCCTAATTGAGGTGTCGTCCCATAATAATAACCCGGATTTCTGTTAACTGAACCAGGCATTATGGTATTCACAAAGCTTCTGAGACGACCTCCAAACTGATGAAAGGAGTTGTATACTTGACTCCATGGACCTGTGGAGGGTCGAATCTGGTTCATGCCATGGCACACTCTGCACTCAACAACACGGACCGCTGCCGCCGGAACCATTAATACTGATCCACACTGGTTACATCTTACTTGTCTACTTGCCATTTTATTTGTTTCCCTTTCTGTTAGAGATATGTGATGAGGCCTGTGAAAGAATGACTTGGGTATTATTGGAAACTAATTATGAACGGTGGCTTTCCAAATGCGTCTATGAAGTTCAGGTTCTGCTATCTATTTTGGATGGATATATAGGGATTTCAATTACTGTTTTGCTGGAGAATAAATATATGACTTGCTGCTTGTTTTTCTTTCCAAGGGACTTTACCGTAGATAAATTAAAGAATCAGGAATAAGGAACCAATAATGAAATGTAGCTTTCTAATTTGCTTCAATGTCGAATAAATTCTTTGGTAGGGTTAGGGATTCTTGTTGGAATAAAGTGTAAGCTGAAATCTCGCATGAGTATAAGTGAAAAAATTAAATATTATATAAGTAAAAAAAATCCATAAATTTAAGCGTTTTTGTTAAGTTGTGATGTGAAGTTCCCTTGAATAAAAGTGAAAAACTTAAAAGTACAAGTCAAATATAATTACTATTTGAATAAAACAAGGAAAACGAAAGCCCACACCGGTTCAAACACCAATCCAAAAATACATTCAGGGAATTGTTTAACACACACCCCTTTTAACTAAGTATACCGTTTATTTTTAACAAAAATACCCCCTCACAGAAGCACATATCCATTGATCACAAAATATAACGGAAACATGTTTCCAATGCAAATAAATGATACAAGTGCATTTGCTATGAATGGCATTGTAAATTCAACAACAAAATATGTCTAACATAACATAAAACAATACAAAGCACTACTATCGTTAGAAACAAACTAGTGGCAATAACAAAAATGAACAACTGAAACAAAGTTGTAATTAATTATCGTCATGGTGGAGTCAAACTAGCAAGAGTCTCTCATTGGAACTAGTTGATCGCTCTGGTTGATGCAAGCACTACTGTCGTTCTTCCCATTGCCTCTCTATTTAGCTCTACAACTGAAAGTTGTAGGTAGTACTTGGTTAGGCTCTAAACGGTGACCAAAACATTGGCCATTAATGATCATAGGTGGAGTCATACCTAAAAGGAAGCAATTTAAAAATAGATAAAAAATATAATGATAACACAAAAATAATAGCATTACAAATCATAATATTATAAAATAAAAATATAATATCACAAAAAATATAAAAATATAATATCAGGTAAAAAACATAATAATAATAGAATAACAAATTATAATATCACAAAAATAAAAAAATATAATATAAGGTAAAAAATATCACAAAAATAATAGTACATATTATATTATCATAAAATAAAAATTATCATATCACAAAAAAATATAATAACTCGGGTAAGAAAATATCATAAATATAGTATTACAAATATATTATTATCATTTGAAAAATATTTTTAAAATTAGTATTAATATTAAAAATTTAAATGTGATACAAATGCAAAGCATGAAAAACATGTTTTCGTTTTGCATTTTGTATGCATGCAAAATAGAAATACATACAAATTGGAATTGCATTTCTATTTTGCATTTGAAATATGTTTTTGTGGGATATATACACAATTAAAACATATTTTGTTGTCTATACGAATCACAAATATGTATTTTGGTTTTAGTGCGTGACATTAAAAAAAAAAATGAAGCTTATCGTTTGTGGTAGTCTTCGACGTACGGGTTATTGGGAGGAAAAGGAGGTAGAGAAAAGGAGTTGACCGAGGGTGAAAGTTAAATAGGGGGGGTGGGGAGTGTGGAGAGGGGAAGGGTTAGGGATATAAAAGTAATTTACTTTTTATCAAAACTGAATTAACTAAACATATTTTCAAAGTTTTCATTCAGAAAATAAGAAGTGAAAACGACGCTCCCTAAAGTTGTGTTTCCTAAGACAATGTTTCCTCCTAAAAATGTTATTTAAGGCTATGGTTTATTTATATTTTTGATCAATTTTCAAATATAATTTTTAAAATAAAATGTGTTTTGACAAAAACAAAATTGAAATAATTTTTAACTCAAATTTAAAATTATTTTACATTTAGTTTCAAAACCAACAAAATAGGATTTATAAATTAATTCTTTAGTTTCAAAAAAGCAAATTCTCACTAAATTGATAGCGATTATTCCTATTATTACACCACCACATCAGCATTGATCACCATTGTGCTATCCACCAACTATCATTACCAACAATCAATGACACTCTATGCTATTATTGACAGTGTAGTTGTCGTTATTGATCACTAGTAAGAGACATCTTTAAACTACTTTTAATCTGTAGAAAGCTTTGAAAATAAATATATTTTGAAACTAAAATTTAAAGAAAAAACTAAACTGAATTTTAAAATTAAAAACCGGTTGCAGTTTTAAAAAATTTTAAACTTACAATTAAAATCGGCCTCGAATGAACCCTAATAAGTTCATTTTTGGTGTAGTAAAATCCCGATATTCTACGATACCACAGCCATTGGTGCTGCGCTTGAAATTGAATACAAATACTGATCCAGACCAATGAATTAAACGTAGTACATACAAGTGCGGAGTGCCGTTTTGTGAACTCCTAGTTATCAGAAAATATACTAGGTGGAAATGCTCAATTCAAGTCCTTGCAACCAATTAACTCATAGCAAGATTGTCTTTTCGAACTTGCATTCTCACAATTTGAACATTGTCGTAGAAACATCAAATTTCTCTGATGATGATAAAAGAGGATCCTGCAATGTGTATTCAGTTTCATCATTAAAACTATATCTCGAACTGCTTATTTATGACACTTTATATATAAAAATAATTGGATTAGCTAGGGATATAATAAATCACAATTGATGGGGGAAAAGATTATATATGAGATATGCTTGATGAGCCTCGTGTAGGTATATGTTGATAAAAGAGGATCCTGCAATGTGTATTCTAATGTTTTGTTTGGTAAGTAATATATATCACGATTCCCTTACTTAGAAATTAGTGACAATAAATGGTGATGGAATCCAACCTGTGCAATTCTACGATTGAAGATATGTTGCAATATGCGGTTATTGCATCTGCTTCGGTTAATCTTTTTAATTTCGTCATGCATCTTTTCTAGGAGACCCCCATAAGTTATTCCAGGGTATTCTCTGATTGTTTTTGTGAAAAGATAAGTCAGAACACCATTCATTCCCTTTCCACCAAAAACCTACGTATTAGGTTGGTCAAAACCCACCATGAGGTGCAAGTTAAAGAAAAAAAACTCCAAAGTTTAATTCTTACTGAGCTATCAGCAGCTGTCTGACTATCTTCACAAGCACTAAGACAAATTGCCATTCCTCCACTTGTATGTTTTCTGATGGGTTCTTTTGAAGGGGGCTTGTTATCCTCCCAAATGCCACTACAAGCATACAATAGACAGATTCAAATTGTTTTAAGGCAATGCAAACAGAAATTCAAATAGCAAAAAACAAAAAAAAAGTGCACTTACCTTTCATGTTTATAAACAAACAAAAGATCAAGAATTGTTCCACTATGACAAGCATCAACAATAGCATGAAGTGTGACACCTTCCTTTAGTGGCCAAACTATGGTAGAATTTATTTCATTGTCAATGATCATTCCTTCCCTCAAAAAATCAACAGGACAAAGAGTCTCATCAAACCCATCGATTTCATCTTCTTTGAAATCTGGTTGTTGCAAACCGTGTCCCGAGAAGTAAAAGAGCAATGAATCTCCTGCCTGACAGTCCTTCACAAGCCAGTTTAAGGACTCCAATATGTTGTGTTTCGTTGGTATTAAATTGGCATTCTGCTCTTGTTCTGCAATATTCATTTTATTTTTTTAAATGAAAAAAAATTATAACACATTGGGGGTGTTAATTAATTAGAACATGAAACTGAAAACATGCAGGTATTAGATTCAGGATTTTTCTAACTGACAGTCATGTCACATGCCGATAAAAAGAAAAAAAAAAAAAAAACAGTCATATCCCAGCTGATTGCTGATTGGTGATTGCTGATTTGATGTACTTAATACTTACAATAAAGTACGTAATAGAATCAATAAGCTGTGATCAAGTTATTTAATCTCATTTTTACTAAGGAAAAGTTTGACAGCTCCATTAGATACTTGTCAAGGAACAACTTAGTGGTGCAACAACAACTATATTAATAATTGCACTCTCATTAATAAACCTTTCAAATTGTTTTTTTTTTAATTTCTTGATAGGGACCTTTCAAATTGTTCTTATTTTTAATTTGTTGACCGTAACCTTTCAAATTTTATTGTTAACTAAATTTTCAATTAATTTTTATAGTATAGTCTAATTAAGAAATATATTGTTCCTTATAAAGTGTCAAATTACTAGTCTAAGAAATCAATTTCTACTGTGTGTACGAGCTTTCAATTTTAATTTGTTAAGCCTTAATACTAACTAGAAAAGATAAAGAATAACTGAATAAGTGAGAAACCAAGATGAACAGAAACATATAATAAATTTCTAGTAATAATAGACCTGTGAGGACACGTATGCACTCCTTTGGAAACTTAAAATTCTTGATAAGCAGTTCCTTCATGTTACTAATGTCATTAATGGTTCCTTTGAGTCTGAATTTCCTTTTTCTGTAAGAAACTCCACAGAGAACCGCACGTTTATTATATCTGCTAGTGCTAGGCAAGGCTAAGGAAGAAGAGGGCATTGAAGGAGGTAATAATGACCCACTCAGCAAATTTCCATTTTTCTTTGAACTTCCTAGATCTCCAAGTTTCAACAATTTGGCTCCAATTTTCTTCACTGGACGGCATATTGCACATTCTTTCTTTAAACCATGTGGTCCCAAAGTTGAATTGCTAACCTTTAGGCACACAGAACAACGGTGTAAGGTTGTTCTTGAGGGCATTAAACAGTGACACTCTTCTTTGCAACCCATGCAGATAGCTTTTGCTTCTCCATTTGGCTGAGAAATAGAGATATTTTTGGAGGCATAGCAACCATGCATAGAAGTGCTTGTGGGAAATAAAACACCCTTTTTGTAACCTCTGCATTTAGATGTAGCTTCCATCGCTGAAGGTGTTGTAGTTTTCCCTGTAGGCCAAGCATGTGAGCAGCATCAAATTTTATGATGCAGACTTGCAGGCATATACATTAGACATGGTGAAATGAACAGCATAGGTGGTTCAGACTAGGCTCTTACCTCTCACCGTATATATCAGTTCTTGCACTTTTCTTTTTATTCTCAAAAGTTATGGTGTACTAGATCTTCGGGATTTACCAGGGTTACAACATGTCTCAAGACTCACTGGGATCATCCACCAACAAGATCTCCTATAGCGGAATTCAAAGTCGCGTTCTTATAGGATATTCGAGTTTGATAAGTGAACCAACCTTTGTTGACATATATGTTCATCCACTTACCTTGACTTTAAGTAAACTTTTCCAATGGTTGAAAATTGTGTTCTACATAATTGACAATGTATTAATGTTTTTTTTCCTTTTAAAAAAGAGAGACAAATATAGAATCCAATCCTACTGTTGGTTGAAAGTTGCAAGATGCTTGCTTACTTTTAACAAGTCTAAAGGTTGTTATTCAATTCTCCAACGTAGGAGAACCCCACACAGTGAGTTAAGGACTTTATTAAAAGAATAGAAACTGAAAATTAAATGAGTGGGAAATCAGAAAATGTGTTGTGAATGCCGTATCTCATTTGCGTCTGAGAAAAGATATGATTCTGATCTTTATTCTCACAATGATAGCAGCAAGAACCAGATGCTCTTAACTTTTATTTCTTAAGTTGCTTAAATTGGTATAGTATAATTTTCTTTTTCTTTCAACACCAAAAAAAAAAAATTCTAAAACAGTCTGGCTTCCAACTTGGTATGACCCATTGGCTTCTATAATACTAAAACCTTTAACAAAGACGTTTCACTATATATGATTGAGTATATAAGTGATGTTTTATGCATCAGAAGAAAAAGAAATCGTTTGGACTACAAATTAGCATATCTATCAACTCACGTTTTACATTCACCTACCTCTAGGTGTGCCAAAGATTAAAGATTTTATTTCTTCTGTATGAAGTCACTTGAGACTGGATTACTGTTAATTAAGAATATATACTGGTTCGTGTACCAATCGTATTATAGTAGAAAAAAACGATATTATCTCTAGAAGGATTTTAGTTTAACAACTACGCAAGTCGCATCTAATTGAGTACATGGTGTTGATTGAGAAATAAGAATAATGTATTTGAATTTTATTTTTTGATATTTAATTAAAATAGAAGAAGAACAAATACAAAAAGATTAAAGAGAAAATTCAATATAATAGGCAAGATTTAGTAAGTATCGGAATCCTCTTAGCTCTCCCTTAATATAATCTCTTTCTCTTTAAACCTCTTTCTATTTTATGATTGACATTTAATTTCTCTAATATAGTTTACCCTAAATTCCTTGGTAGGTACACTCGTTATTTCCCAATTACGGATCCTAATTTCTTAGGCGAGCATAATCAGTAATAAGCTCCAAGGTTAAGAAATCACAAAGGAATATTAATTCATATAATATAACCTTATTCCTAGGTGCAAGATTTATGCTATTATTGAATCAACACGGTTTAAACCCTAATCTTTCTATTACAAATGAAAATGAAAATACAATCCAGAAGAGAGTCAAGGGAAAATTCAATAACTCAAATCACATAAAAAGATTCAGGATTCAGATAACAAATCAATCACAAAAGGTTTGAATTAGGGTTAATCCTAACCTAATTCTAAGAAACTTAATTGAAAATACATAGAGCCAACAAGGAAATAAAAGGAAGCAGGGAATAAGAAGTGTGCATAAATCTTCAAAAACCGTTCCCTCAATTATTAACGTCTAATGATGAATCCTCAAGTTCTCTCTCACTTCCAGTCACATAAGATGTCAATGAATGATCCAATAATCTTTTTTATTTAATAAAAACAAAATTTTGCGGCTTATGGACTACAAAAAGCCGCTAGGCACCACTTTTCTGCGCCAAGTTCGAAAACTGGGGATGCGTTGGCTCTAGGTCTAGGTGCAAGTCTTATTGGTGCTTGAACAAGAAAATAAGAAGAAGAAAGAAATGATCTGAGAGTTTTTGTTATAAGCTCAGATTAATTTATGGGGAAGTTAATTTGTAGAAACTTTTTCGTAATTTAGACAAGTTATATGTATTTACCTATAAAGATAGAATTGCATGAGAAGGAACTCTTCCTCTCTTGTGTTGCTTGGTGCGTCTGAGTGAGAAAGTGAGAGAAAAAGGAGTTAGATCTTAGAGGTGATTGCTAAGAAGGGAAACTCACATTTCTGTCCACTGTTAATATGTTATCTCAATACCATGGCATACGAGAATGTTACCTCACTGTTGAAAACAAAGATGTTATATTCATCAAACCTTCAAAGCCCACTCCCACCACAATTCTTTCACTGTCTACCATTGAGAGTGTTTCTGAGAACAATTTCTTCTCGCAAGCCGCAATTCCCTTAACACTACCAAACTTGACCCTGCAAAAGTGATCAAAGAAGCCCTCTCAGTGGCTCTCTTTTACTATTATCCTCTTGCAGGAAAGCTAATAAGACATGCTGATGGAAAATTCAGAATCAACTGCACCTCCGAAGGAATTCCAAGGCTCTCTTTTACTATTATCCTCTTGCAGGACAGTTAGTAAGACATGCTGATGGAAAATTCAGAATCAACTGCACCTCCGAAGGAATTCCATTCACAGAGGCTATTTGTCACTGCAACCTCTCTTCTCTTCATTACCTAGACGTCAAAATCGCAAAACACTTTGCGATGGATTTTCCTTCTCAAGATGAATTTGGAAACCAATATCCTTTGGTTTTGAAGGTGACTAAATTCCTCTGTAGAGTTTTCATATTTATAGTGGGGTGGTCTCACGATGTTTGTGATGGGACTGGTGTATCTCAGTTCTTACGAGCCGTGGCAGAACTTGTAAGTGAAAAAGAATAATAAGTAAAACATGATTAATTAAGGAAAATAAATGTAAATTTACTAAAAAAACCTACTTATATGCACCTATAAAAGATAAGAGATAAGAAGAAAAAAAACACACATTAATAATTTCAAGAAAATATAATTTTTTATAAAAGACAAATGTTAAAAGAAGGAGAAGCAAACATCAAGATCAAGAGTTATTCATTCTCTTCATTATCTTTCTTATCTTTTTTTTTTTTACTAAATATTTTATTCTTGCAATTATAAAATTTTCATGACAATGAGAGACTAAACCTCTTTTGTTGAAAACTTCATCGTCAACTATTCTTGATGTAATTTCTCTTTCAATCTATTTGTGAATTACAGTTATATTCTTTTCGTGTGTGCATAATATTATTGTTTGTGACTTGATCACCTATTTGTATGATAAGTTGTAGAGGTAACATTAAGAAATACTATTTTCTAATAGAATTGAGATATCTAAATAAAGTCATCAGGTTTTGTTTAGCGTGTTATGTATTTTTATTCTTAATGCAATTTATTATTTTAGCTTTGCAAAGAGATTTGAAAGAAAAAATAGATAAATTAAGTTATTTCATGCAGAAGACCAAAACTAGAGTATATTAATAGGTACAAGTATAAATTAGAATAATAATAATTAGAAAAAAATCATTAACATTACATCAAAGAATAGTTCTAATAAACTAAGTTTCTAACATTCTCATCTTTTAAATTTTCTTTTATAATAATATTAGATTTTCTCATATTTTTCTATCATTAATTAATTAATTTAAATTTTTATTTAATTTCTCTTCTTTTATTAATATGATATTGATTTACTAAGAACAAACGAGATCTCTGTGTATTCAACGTTCTAACTTCCGTTTTTTTTTTCCCTTGAGAATGAAAAGTCCTCATCCTCACCCGCAGCAAGCACTTTTTCTTTGTTTGTTCTTTGTGCGAGTTCAGTGCTTCTCTGATTCATAGTGGGACCCGCTGTTCATTAATAGGGGTTCTTCCTTTTCTATCTATTAGGAACTGTTACGCATTGATGCACTTATCAATTTAGAAGCCTGTGTGGGAAAGAGAAAGACTAGTGGGAACATTTACTAGTCAACCCATAAAAAATCCCATGGACAATGCCTCTCTTGCAATTTCACCATTTCTGCCAAGCACGGATTTTTTGCATGAATACTGTAAGGTGGAGAGAGAGAGCATAGCAAGACTCAAGATGAGTTTGATGAAAGAAAGTGGCAATGGAGAAAGTACGGAGAAAAAAGGGTTCACTAATTTTGAAACCCTCGCTGCGTACATCTGGAGGTCAAGAACCAGAGCCTTAAAACTGAGCTACGATGGGGAAACTATGCTGATTATCATAGTGGGGGTGAGACCACGCTTACAGGATCCTTTGTCCCGTGGATATACGGGAATGCCATCGTGCAGGCATTTGTTACGTTAACAGTGAAGGAGCTCAACGAAAGACCACTCTTGGAGGTTGTGAAACTCATCAAAGACAGCATAAAGGGTTCTTTTAGCAATGATTATATCAGAAACTGCAGAAACGAAACCAATGAAATTTAATTACGAAAGTGGTGCAATAACTGTTTTGACAGATTGGAGACATTTGGCTATGTTGGAAAAGGTTGATTTTGGGTGGAAGGAGGCAGTGAATAGCATGCCAGTCCCTTGCGGGTTTGTGCAGGATCCTGCCTCCTAGTAATTTGGATCCATCAATGAGTGGAGGAACTAGGGTTTATGTATGCCTACCTAGGGCTGCCATGTCCAAGTTCAAGGAAGAGATGAAAGCTCATAACAGTATCAAAAATGCGTAGGATTGCAATCGGAGACAAGTTAAGAAATGCACGTGTATTAATTGTTTCTATGTTCCCATCCTTTTGGCTGGTTTTCCTTCTTAAATAAAGTTGTTTGATTTTTGCGTTGGATTACTTCTGTTTTGTTGTCTAAAAGTTGTGAAAATATGTTAATCAAGTTCCTTTCTGGCACTACCTTATGTTCAGTGTGAAAGAAGAGAAAAGAGATGAACCAATGTACGTTGACGACGATGTGATGCATTTGCTTTGTTGTCATTTTGTTCACTTCTTGTAAGAAATGTGTGTTCAACCCTGTTAGATAGAGAAATTAACACCGCCTATAGTCATTTTTGCATTTTCATATATACATTAATTAGTTAGGCATAGCAACGCGGCAGCTTAACTATTTTGTTTTATAATAAACGGGCTTAAATATTTCCTTCCTTCACTTATTTATGATAAAAACAAAAAAAGAAGACAAATATAGGTGTGCACCCACCCAAGTCCATATAATTTGTAAAAAAGTTGTTTTAAAAACATCCCTAAAACATTTTTTCCGTTAATCCCTACCATTAGAAGTTGTTAATATCGGAACCACGATTCCGGCAACTCCTATTCCGATGACCAACCAGAGTTTGGGGAGTAAGGGGTTTAGAATAGTGGGATTTTGAGAGGGTTTTAGAATTGGTGGTGGCGGGTGCATAGCTCAGAAAAGAAAACACAACTCTCAAGGAAGAAGTGGGATCACCAGACTGTTTATGTGGGCCCTTTTTGATTATATATTTCTGCTCTGAATAAGAGAACACGGACATTTCTCAATCATGGGTCATAGAATAATTTTGTTATTGTTTGAAAATTTTGTAATAAAAAATATCAAATACATTTTTTTTAATAAAAAAAACAACATTTTTTCACATTTGAATACTGTAAAATTTTATATTATTATACCAACTTTATCGATTTAGTTATATTTATTTGAATCATTAACTCTTTATTTTTATTTTCATATCACATCATATATTAATTATACAAATTATTAATTTCTCATTTCTTTTTCCTAATTCCGTATCTATACAGTTATACCTAAACAAAAAAAAAGGATTATTTGAACTCTTCTGTCTTCTTAATCAAACAAAATGTCTAATAAAATCTTTTCACTTTCTTCTCCTTTCACCACTTCAATTGAACTAAATGGTCTATTAATTCACTTAATTCCTGTAATATGCGATCATTTCGGTTTTATACCTATTAAAAAAATCTTGTCAATTTTGATGGTAAGTTTAGTTCCCTTAAAAAATCATACCAAATGATGATCTCTAATTAGTTGAAAATATAAAATATCTATAGTCCTTAAATTTTAAATTCTAAATTATAAAATGAAATCGACACTCACGCATCATCAGTACACATGAAGCGCTATTTTCTCTTAAAAATTAATCAATAGTTAGTCTTCCATTTGTAAATACAAGAAATAAGAAGTACCAGCAACGATTTTTCCCGGCAAACATCTCAAGAAGTAACGTTCATCAATCATCTAGATTTAATTCAAGTAGCTGAATACTTTGAACAATTGAATTGATAGAGCTTTCAAATATACCCCTCAAAAAAGAGGAGAAAAAATGGAAAATGGGAGCAAAATAACAATTTTATGTCTCAAACAATTGCTATACTCGCTTGAATTGTAGCCAGATCAAGCAAACTCAAGCTAGGGTCATTTTCAACTATAGCATACACTCAGTTTAAAACAAATGCACAAATCCCATGTTCAATGTATAAACTGCTGCCATCTTCTTCACACTGCTCCATGACATAACAATGCATATTTGAAAGAAAAATTATGATGGTATGATTCTACACAACGAGGAAATCAATAAATACTAATCGGCACGGCCTAAATTCAAGAACTTAAATTTTATATTTTTACATATGAAGGGATGGGACAAAACCTATTTTTGCAGGAAATTCCAAAATGATAATGGATTTCATGAGTATGGAATTGCATCTTGATATGTAGAATATATATACCCTGAATTTAGAGAGTATGTATGTTCCCTTTTTCAACCCTTGAAACGAACTACAATGCAGGAAATATCATCCTTACTGTCTCTGTTCAATGCCTCAGTGGCTAGTTGTTTCGCTGCCTTTTGTGGATCCTTTATCCTTCTTGCAACATCAACAGCTTCTTGGTTTGCCATTACCTGGAATAAATGAAAAACAGTAATGCTATATTGTGCGAAAATTAATTGCACGAACTGTACGAAAACAAATGCTTAAATCTAATCGGTTGATTTTAAATAAGAAATTTTAAAAACAAAGCCTTTGATCAAAGGTGGTGAGTGGTTATCAAAATATTTGTATAAGTACAAATTCGCACCAATGAGCATTTTCCAAATGAAAATCTTAAGTGCATGAAATAGTTATTTACAAAAAAAGTAATGGTTTTTTACTTGCCTAATTCCCTAATGGACAAAACTCAAGAGTTCCTTAGGTGTTGTTTAATGCATGCTTGTGTTGTTTGATGCAAACTTTTAATTATGTAGATTATCAATATTGAACTCTAATTCTGATTGAAGAACAACACCTAAGAAACTGAATCTAAGTTTTGTCATGCCCTAACATTATCATTTTTTGTTTCATTTTTGTTCTTAGGTCGTGATTGGATAAACTCCTCCATTGTATGAGAAAAAAAAATAAGCAAGTTACTCCCATAAGCTAAAAATAGCTTATGCATAAGCTAATTTTTAGAAGCTATCTTAATTAGCTTTCTCAAAAGCTGATTTTAACTCATGCATAAGTTAATTTTACCTTATAAGGGAAGTTTTTTTCCTTCTTATCTTCTCCTACAAGTTTTTATCAAAAAGTTTATCCAGACAAGGCCTTAGTCTTTTCAACACCCATTCCAATCACTAACCCACTGAAAATGCTAATGGAACTTGCAAGTATGACATCAAATACGAGCACATGCACAAATCACAGTGCACTCCTTTTAGATTAGTATTTGAGGAAAAGAGAAGTGATAATAGCACACACTCTAGCATTCTTTTTTACACACTCTCAATTACTGACAAATTTATTAGAAACTACAAAATCATGTATAAGGCTCATTAAACTAGGAGTGAGACCCACATAATTTAGTGATTCTTAATAAATTTTAAACAATAATAGTGTGTTTGGAATATTATGTTATTAGCCTTTCTCTTGGAGAAAATATTTGGGAGGATAATGAAATGAAATCCTAGATGATAGTTGGGACTTGGGACAAACTTTGGGATCAGAGAAAAAATTTGGAATAAAAATGAAATGAGATTAGTTGTAGGACACAAAAAATCTACGGTAAAGTTAAGGAATGAAAAGTGCAGTTTTGCCTTCACAAAAAAATAGACAAAGAGAATAATCAAAAACCTTCCATAGACCATCACTAGCAAGTATCAAAAGCTCAACATCTGGGGTAATGTCAGTATACTGAATGTCAGGATCAGATCGCAAGTGCGTTTTGAGGTTTTTGTCTCCGAAAGCTCGAGAAACTGCTAGCTGCCCATTCACTCTTGCAACATCTCCTGAGATAACCCACAACATGAAGAAATTATTACAAAATAGAAAGCATTCAAACAAAAAGGAATCACTACAGTATTTTTCACACTTATATTGCGTGATCAATTGACCTTGGTGTAAATTTGACACACCTGTTTATACTACACAATAATTTCCTATAGAATGTAATTTTTATTATTATTTATCTTAACCTGTGAATGTGATTAAATGATTCTTTATTTATGTCAAAAATACTAAATCATTTCAAAGTAATGTTATAGATATAATTTATATGATAAAGAACTTTTAATTTGATAGTAATTGTATAATAAAGTTATCATATAAAAAATTATTCTTGTGATATATATATGTATATAATTGCTTATATGTCAGATCACTCCAACCATGAACCTTCCTTGAGTTCGGTTCTTACAACCAAGAACTTCAGAAGCAACTCTAGTTGGAGTTAGCAAATCTGAATATTTATAACTTTTTGCAAATTTTGTACATGAAAACTGTTACATAATCTCAAGTCAATATGGGATAAAATCTTATTCAATCAATAAACCGAGGTAGAGAAATGCTAGTGACTCAAATGTAAATTGGCATAATGAAATTACTATTTTGTATGCATTCATATTCTCTTTCATAAGTTGGCAATCACATTCAGTTACAATCACTACCGATTAAGTGTATAGTACACAAAAAGAAAAGGGGCTAACAATGGGAAGGACTATTAACAATACGAAATTTTTATTTTTTTTTATCAGCATTAAGAATACGAAATTAGAGGTGAAGAACCAATAACCATTTTTGTAACAACAATGACCATTTGGAAACGTTAAGTGGACCTTTCCATTAATTTTGTATTGTTGCATTAATTGTCCCAACAGTATATTTCTTCTGCCTTTTCCATAAACTGGGAACTAAAAGTCTAAACCAAAACCTAAATGGACCTTCTCATACCCCCTTCTTTCTTCTCCGTTTTATAAGCTTCACAACTTAGCACTGTCTAGCTAAATCTTCAGGTAATTCCAACAATCCTCAAATGGTGGCTTTCCCTAATCCACAAGAAAAATGTTGTTTCTAATGAAATAAATTCACAGTATGCACCACACACGTATTCTCCATTTTATTCATCACACTTAGAGTCCAAATTCACCAAGTTTAGCAACAAATCAAATCTGGTTAAAGGGACAAAATCCTGACTGGATCATATGAAGGAATACAAATATGACTTCTGACAAGTATTAAAATCAGGAACAATATCAGTAATATCGACAAAAGGACTTGGAAAGGTTAATGGTACTGATGTTGCCTAGTCAAGAGATGACTATTGTTATTTCATAAAGGAAGTACACCTTAAATATACTTAAAGGGACTGGGATGTTGCATTTAATCCAACCAATAGTCCTGTGGAGCCAAATAGTAACTTATTTGTTTATTACCTGATCAGTGGCTATATTCAAATCCTTAAAGCTATCAGAGATTAGGCATGGCAACAGGGCCCGGACCCGTGGGGCCCGCCCTGAACCCGCCCCAATTTTGACGGGAAAAATCCGAATTGACCGGGGTCGGTGTCGGGATCGGAGTAGGGATCGGGTTTTCCCGATAGTCAGAGTTGGGTTCGGGGTCGGGGATGGAATTATTAATACCCGCCCCGCTAATAATTAATTCACAAAAATATCATTACATATATATAACACATTAAAACATGAAATTATTAGATTGAATTTTATGCTAGTGTTGGATTGAATTTTATGTTGTCATGTACAATCTAAAAATATGTTATGGTTGTTATTTAAAATTATATTTTTCATGTTATGAAAAATTATATTTTTTAATAAAATTTTATAAATATGTCTGAGCCGGGGCAGGGCGGGGAAAACCCGACTCCGTCGAGGACGGAGATAGGGAGTAAATATACACCCCCGTTGGGTTTCGGGGGCGGGGGCGGGGAGGGAAATGGGGAGTCGGGGGTGGGGGTGGGGGTGGGGTAAGCAAAACCCGACCCCGACCCGCCCCGTTGCCATGCCTATCAGAGATTGGTTTGGTTTGCGGAATTTTCTTTTTTGTTTTCACTAATAATTGCAAAATTATTATCTTGCTATGCTTTCTTTCCTGTTTTCAAATTTTTGTGTAGAAAATGGTGAAAACAAAGGACCAAACTAAACATCCCTTTTGTCATGGGAGTAACAAGTCAGTTCACAATCCCCATATACTAGTAACTGGGATGCTGCTGTTCGAGTTTTAAGATATACTAACAAAGCACTGGATCAAAGTTTATTGTATGACAATAAAGGAAAGTAGGAAACAATCAAAAACTAGGATATTTTTATGCATAAAGTACAATATCATTATTTGATCAATTGTTTACGGTAAGCTATGACCATAGCTACCAATGAGCTTATTTGGATAAAACAATTACTTCAAAAATTAAAATTCAGGGAACATTTAAGATATGTATGAAATCTCATAGTATGAAAAGATAAATCAGCATTGTAACATCCAAAGCAACAGCTCATAGAACACAGGGTTAATTGAAGAACCTGGCATGTTTGAGACAAAGCCACCTCTGGTCTCAATGCTGCCCCGCTCAGTATTGGGTTCATGATCAGTTGACATCTGTCCAGCCACCCCTCCCCTTGAAACAACAGCTCGTGAATCTCCAACATTGGCTACCCATAATTTCTGATTATTTATGAGAATTGCAGTTACTGCAGTTGATCCTCCTCGCCCCAAATCAGGACTGTGAGAAAGAATTGCCTGATCTGTTGTCTCATATGCATTAGAAATGGACATGAATGGATCATTCCAGAAGTCCTCCTGGGTAATGAATCACAAATTCGCAATCATAAACATAGTTACAGCAAAAGGCATTAAAACTAAAATGACTTATCCTTTTATATGGTTGATATTGCAAAAAAAAAGTATGTGAAGTTGAGAACAGAAAGATAATTGTCATGCTATATGCAGTATAAGATAGGAAGGACGCAAAATCCTTTTTCCAGATAAATCAGATGAGATCAAGGTAATAAATGCATATCTTTGGTTTGATTCAACAACTCACGTCCTTCAAGATGTTAGAAAACAGATGCTTTTGTAAATAGGCTGGTACACTGTCACCCAGGTGTCCATCATATATAGCAAAAAGCCCAAGCTCTCGCCCTTCGAACTGGACAAATTTTGCTACGTGATAGTCCTCCATCGGGTGGTTTGCTTTCCCTTTAACTAGGCTATAGCCATACTTGACTGAGGACTGACTGCTCTTGCCTTTGCCAGAGTTACATGAAGAACGCCCTCCAACCACCTAAAAATAGAGAATTTAAAATACAATAACAGAGAATATATTGGTCTTGTCTTTTTTTAACATTTTAATAATATATATTAAAGGAAAGAAAAACTTTACATCTGTGATTACCAAAAGAGAACATAAGTTGGAAGATATCACTAAGACAAAGTCAGAAACAAAATTAATGATCTCATATTCACTAGGTTGACTTGAACCAACTTGTTTTCAGGTTAACTTAAAAAAAACTAAAGTCATTTTTAGGCCTTCACTTAATAGCTTAAGCTTTTAGGACAGTTAATTGACATGGCATCATCTCTGATAATCTGACTGCATCACTATATCTGCTGCTGAGTCAAAGAATCTGACACTCCTACTGTTTGATAACATTTGTATTATCCAATTGGTTGCACTTCTCCACCTTGTAACGGACTTGTTTGGGTCTTATTCCTGCAATGGGTGTTGTTTTATTGCCTGTGTTTAGCTTTATTTCTCTCTCTTTTTCCTCAAATTAACTCCTTCCTAAATGGGTTTATCTGCATTCGCCTTCTTGGGCTCATTTCTGTCCATTAGGCTATATTATAGCTACTTGGTTCTTATTCCTAAATTGGTTGGTATTTTTTTGGCTGTTTGTCTCAATTTGTTAGCTCTATTGGTATGTCATTCATCATGTCCTCTTCCTGATGATTCTATCTGTTTATCAAGCCAATTCAGAAGATTCAAATTTTCTCATTCCAACCATCAATTGCTCTCATGGACATGCATCATGCCAACCATCAGTAGCTCTTCTGACAGAACATTATTCCAGCCATCATCATTTTGCAGTACCTCTGTGAGTCTGTTTGGGAAGAAAACAATGGAGTAGAATGAGAATTCCAATCATAAGGAAAAAAATTCTTCCAACCAGGGGTCAGATTCAAATTTCCAAGGTTTGGATACATATTGTATGACAGTTAAGAAAGTGGAACTGCCCACCTTTAATGGGGAAGATCCAGTGGAATGATCACCAAGGCAGAAACATACTTTGAACTTTGAAGTGAAAAATACTTCATAAGAAGTGAAGATCATATTGGTTCAATCTTTTGAGAGAAACAGAAGATGATCTTACTCGGAATTAGTGCTCCTATGACCAAGTGGTCAAGAGTTTATTCTGTGCAACCTCTATTACATATCCAACAAAAAAAAAAAAGTCTCTTCCCACCAAAAGAAGTCAATTACCTGAATCATAAAATACAAATATGTTCTTTTTAAATCCAAATTATGAGAAAGCCCTTTTAGATATAGGTTTTTTCAATGTTTTCTCTTGGAGTTTTCCTTGGTCTTCCATTATCCTCACTTTTGGTCTATCCTCCATCTAATCAATGCTTCTTACAGGGGCTTCAATTGTTTTCCTCCACACATGGACAAACCACGTCAGGCAAAAGATTGTGTCATATTTTCCTCAATTGGAGGTATTCCTACTTTCTCTCTATAATATCCATTATTAATCCCATCTTATCTAGCAAGTACATCCATCCTCCAATTCTCATTCATGCAATACTTGTGCTCTGGTTGGCACTTCATCACCCAACATACCATACCATAAAACATATTTGGTCTTATAGCTATTTAGCCAAATCTCCCTTTAAGCCTGATGAGCACCTATTGATCACAAATAACAGGCATTTATCCATTTCATCCACTCTATCTAAATTTCATGTTTTACATCTCCAACTTTCCAGTCTCTTTGCATGTTAATAGAAGATACCAAAACCACATAACCTTTTAGTATAGTATGATTGCCAATTTTCACATCCAAGTCAATGCTAGCACGTGTCCAAGAATTTGTATTCCATATACTCTTTCTTTAGCTTAATCGGAAATCATGTGATTTGAAAGCTTCTCTCCACAATTTTCATTTCATATTTTGACTCTCTCACTAGGACTATATCATATTCAAAAGGCAAGCATTGAGTCACCAGCTCCTAAATATACTTGTTAAGTACATGTACATCCAAAAACAAGGAAAGAAAATCCTTGTATTGTAGGAACATTCTTCAAGACCTCACTATTCTTTATAACTAAATGCCAGCATGAGGTAAAGAAGGCATGTGCACTGTCTAAAACCATTGTTATGCCTCTACTCAAAAGCTTAAGCTTTTACAAGGGTTCTAGACAACTGTTATTACACAAAAACAATCAATAAACAAAACATTTTTCATCAAGTAAGATTAGGAAAATAAAATTTGGAAAAGTCTCAAACCAAGTCAATTCACAAGCACATCACCAGAACTTGATTCTCAACTCTCAAGCAGCCATTAAGCACATGACATCATTACATGGAGATTGATTATTTCCTATATAAAAAGAGAAGCAAAAAAGAAAAAGGAAAAAAGAAAATATTACAAAGGGAGAGAATTCCTCACCTGACTGAAAGAGCTGAAGCAACAAAGACTATCCATATAATCCAACCCCACCTCAACTTTTCCGTCTATCACTCAACATCTAACTCTTATCACAAAACTGAAAAAAAAAACAACTCAACGTGAGAGCAAGTCCAAAACTTCCCAAAAAAGGAAATTCCAAAAAAAAAAAGCCGATCAATAAAAAAAAAAAAAAAACAAGCAATTCAATCACCCCAGAAAAAAAATAAAAAAGGGGGGAAATTCCGAACATGGTAATCAAAAAACTCTCTTACCGATCAAAAAATCCAAACTTTTCCCTGGAAAAAGATCTGCAAGGAAAGTGGGTCGTCTCTAATTTAGTGTTGAAGGGTGAAAAAAGAGGGGAAGAGAAAAAAAAAAAAAATATATATATATATATATAAAGAAGAAGAAGTGTTATTTATTTATTGTTTTTGATATAATAGGAATAGGAATAGGAATATGGGGAAGGTTGGAAGACTAGACAACCGTCTGGTTTTGTTTGAGAAAGTCTTTGTGATGTGTTGTGTTGTGTGCAATGGAATGAATGAATAGGGGCCAAAAGGCATAGGTTGCCCTTATTGACTTTTGCAGTTTCTGAGTGTCCTTTGTTTTTATTGCTGACACTGTTTGTTTGATTATTACAGCTGTTTTTGTTTTGAAGGATTCACCTTCACTTCATAACATAGTTAGTTCCTTCCTTCCTATAAACCCAACAACGAACGAGCCTAATTGTATTGTAGTATTTTTTCGTTTTGTTTTGGCATTGGTTAATGGTTATTGAGTTTCTCACCCCTGGCCTTGGGGAGTTCGGCCAAATTTTTCAACCTACATATATTCTCTTTCTTGCCGCACATACAAAGCAAATTACACAACAATACTCCTTTGTTTACTAACAAGTCATTTTCATTTATTCGAATAAAACTGAATTTATATTTTTTAAATAAAGTCTCGAATTTATATTTGGACAAAAAATATGATTGAAAAAATGAAATTTTGCTAAAAAAAAGTATTCAGTTAAGATTTCTTGGACAAAAATTAGTTGGTGAAATTATAAATATTTTACGCTTACAATATGAATTGTGCGAAAAAAAATTACCCCTTTGTTTAGTGGAGTGGTATAAAGTTATTACAACAATGACTTCAATTATGAAGTGCAGCAAAAAATATAATTGTCACTCTACTATTTGTAAATGAAACCATAAAAAATTTTATCCTAATATTGTCCACACCAATTTACCCGAAGGAACTGATGTATTTTTAAGAATTGAATAATCAAATTAAAAATTTTAAAATTTAATACGAAATTGATTCATTTAAAATAAATTAAGGATAAAATTCATAATTAAAACACATGTTTATAAAATTGATAATATTTACGAGAACATGATTCTTAAAATAAAATACACTTAAAAAACGAATCCTTTTGGTTCTTGCAATATAGTGTATCTTTCCATATAATGATATTTAGAAAAGATTGGATCTGGTCAAAGATGCAAGTTAGATTTTTCGCTCGGGTCATTAATTCTCCTGCCCTCCCTGCCACCTCTGAAGTCTAAATACAAAAGTATACAAATCTGCAATTGACGACAAATAAATGTCAAGTCTCGTGGGTTAATTTTAGATGCAGTTAAAAGATGGTGGCATGCTAGATTCATTCCTATAATAATAGGCACTGGTATCAGTTTCTCATAAACTTTAGTTCAACTTCTCTATTTTTCTTTTTTTTTTCATTTTAACTTAATCATCTCACTTATCTTATATCTCTTCAACCTTTCCCATTACTTCTGTATGTTTCAAACTTTACAATGGGTGAATTGTCAATATCCCAAAGTGTAATTTAGTATCACTTGAGTACTTCAAAGTATAAAAATTTCAATATTAAAAGATTTTCATTAAAATTAATATTTATACTTGGGTGATATGCTATTTGTTTATGTGATAGTTAATGATGTATATGTGCAATCCACTGCATATATAACAACCGGCAATATACAAATGACAATCAGATCAAAGACTAAAATGATAATAATTGAAGTATAACTTGTCATCAACATGTAAAGATAGTTTAATTGGTTTAAGAAACTCAATTAAAATAATTTTTTTGTTGAGTTTCTTAATTATACTTTTAGAGACCTTTTTAAAATTTTAATACTTTTAAAAATCAAAATAACAATAATTTGTAGCATTAAAGTGATTATTTATCCATTTTACAATAGGTCCCCTACACAATCACCAGAGAAAATTAAATGATTAAATTGCATTATATTAAAACTATTTGATGAA
Organism: Glycine max; assembly: GCF_000004515.6. NCBI lineage: Eukaryota > Viridiplantae > Streptophyta > Magnoliopsida > Fabales > Fabaceae > Glycine > Glycine max. The sequence continues at coordinate 5,511,324 of NC_038244.2, forward strand.
AAACACGTGTTTGGCCCCTTAGCGCCTCCATGCGTTTCCAGTAAGAATTACAGTGTGGCAAGTAACTCTAGTTTTTTTTTATCCGTAGTAACTCTAGTTACTTTAGTTGAAAAATTGTTTTTGTAATTTTTCATCAGAATTATTTAGTTTGCTAATTTTTTGTTATTGGGTGAATTCAATCATAATTTTAAAAACTAAACCGATCTGTCTGATAATACACCCCAGAATTGAACCAAAAACCTGAAAATTATTTGATCCCATCAAATTATCATAACTAATTATAAAACTAAGGACATAATTAATATATATATATATTACTTACATGGATTCATGTGGTTCAACTATTATTAAAAAAAATCATCTTAAAAGGGACAGAAGGAGGACTTAAAATATGATTATATCGAACTCTAATAATTGCACATAAATAACATACGTAGAGAGGAGTATTTTCAGTATCATTTTTTTTAGGTTAAGCATCTGAAAATATTACAATTTTTCAGTATTTAAATGAAAATTACACTCAAAAGAGTAAGAAATCTTATAAGAAAAATTACTTATTAGTGTAAAATAATTTTATAAAAGATAACAATATTTTTTCAAAAAACATAAAACATATAATGTAAATAATGAATTTTTTAAAATTTTATAGATATGAACAATAAGATAACCCAGTTTAATTGGTTTAAGACCATTCGTTACAGATATCTTTTATATGTTATAATTTTACTTTGCTCCTGTTACGAATGTTAGGTTTGGAGTTATAAACCTTAAGATTTTTGTGAGTTTGTTGCGAATAGGAATGTTTTCTACATGTGTTATAGGCTTATCATTTTTAATTAGATGATAGTATAGAGATAAACAAATTCATTTTAAATTTTATAAGCGCACACATTGTTTATTCAGCAAAGAAAACATTTTTTAACTCGATTTAATGACATATTAATAGATACTTGTATAAACATTTTCACAAAAAGTATATCAAAGATGAGTTTTTTATCAGTAAAAATTAAAAATAATAGCAAATAATTTATAACGACTCACATATTTTATTTAATTAACTTAAACTTCTGAACCGTTGACTCAAAGATGAGTTTTTATAGGGGGAAAAAACCCACTAAAGGCCTAAGTATTTTAATAATTAACCCACCCACATTAGGAATATAAAAATTAAAAAACTTTGGTGCACGAAAGGGTCAACCATATGTGCACTGATTGATCGGAGGAATATGATAGAGTCAAGTCAAAAGATAAACCCTTTTGATGAGACAAAACCAAAAGTTGTTGTTGGCAACTTGGCATCAATCAAACATCATCGTAGTAATCCCTTCAAACAAAGCAAAGCATAGTACCATGTCCTCTGCATAATAAACGAATATGCCACGACGTCACACGTGTAAGACGGGACACCTACGTGTACGATGTGGGACATAGCCACGTGACATTCCATTAACTTCTTCCCATGTTGTACACCGAAAAGAACTTCCCCTTTTGCTTCTTTCTTCTTCTTCTTCTTGATTCTTCATTGTTATTAGAGTAATTAATAATTCCTTTGTGATTGTTCCAAATCCAATTATGGCATTTGGACTCAGGACAAAGAGCTTTGGGTTCATAGAAGGAGAGGCTCATGAGTTTGTGGGTGCACTTCAATGGTGGAACCAGATTGATGACTCAGATCAATGGCAGAGAGGCACTTACTATGCCCTTTGTGCCGCTTATACGTTGGTCTCCTTTGTTGCCCTGGTTGGTATTCTTCTTTCATTTTCATGGAAAATCTTGAGCCTTGAGAAAAATGAACAAGTTTTTTTTTTCATTATGGCCTTGGATACGCATTGTTTGTTTTTTAATCACTTTATCTGTTTTGGCTTTGGTCTGAACTTATATATACTACACAATTGACACCACCCCATAACATCAAATCCCAACAAGGTTTGAACTTTAACCACTGACCAGATTTTGATGATCCAGCCCTGATGTTTCTCCATCAGGGTCATTGTTTTGCAACCCCTATGAACCAGTTTAGCTTAGAAAACATAGACTTCTCTTGCGAAATATGAACTATTATCTTTTGCAGCTTGAGATGTGAATTTAGTGAGGAACTTGGTAGAATGTGTGCTTATGGGTGTTTGTTTCCAAGCCAGATTTTGTCAAAGGAATCAATAATCATAACTTGTTTATTCTCAGGTGCAACTGGTACGAATTCAAAGGAGGGTACCTGAGTATGGGTGGACAACGCAGAAGGTTTTCCATTTGATGAATTTTGTTGTCAATGGATGTAAGTAAGAGTAGTGAATACTCTATAAACAGCTCTGTTAACTTATTTGTTTTGAATTTATGCTTGATGAATCCTTGTTACATTTGCAGTGAGGGCTGTCCTTTTCGGTTTTTACAGAAGTGTTTTTGCAATTAGACCAAAGGTATTTTTTCTATTCTTAAATAGTTAAATCTCACCTACTGGAATTTATGCATTAATCCCACTTCATTTATTGCGTTGGTGCTTGGTAGGTTAGGGAAGTAGGATAAAAATAGAGCATATCGTGTCTTAGGTTAGGGTTGGATATTGGGTGTCTAAATTTGGAATGAAATATGGATTATGAAAATACTTTTTCTTAACCATATTATTGATACAGAGTGTAGTGTTTTGTAGATTACGTTTCAATTGGTCACTTCTCTCTAATCATATTTTTTTCATTTAAAAGTCTCAAATCCCAGAACTCCCTTAAAGGATAGTCCAATTGGACGTGACTATGAAAATACTTTAGTTTCGTCAACATTTTTTTATGTTGTGTTGGTAAAGAACAAAAGAGCATGACTTTAGAGTTCTCGGTCAATTGTATTTTCTTACCAGAGTCTATGAGGTCCATTACACATTTACAGTTTTCCACTATGATCTATAAAACAAGTGAGTTTTTGTTAACTCTTTCTCATAAATTGAAAAACTCATCTACTTGTTACCTTGAGATTGCCTAGGACCTTAAACACTTGATGATCCCTCCCAAAAAGAATAAAAAAACAAGCAGTTTCATAAGGAAATATGTAAATAACCTGATTACCTGCAAAATAACAAATTGACAGCCCTTTGCTTGCACTTCATTTTTCTTTTTTTTTCCACCTTTTCTTTTTTCCCGTTGACAATTCAACTTATATCTACCTTATTTGTTTCTGCTCATGTTCTGACCTATTATCATATCGTGTTATAGGCACTAGAGCAGGTGCTAATGGAGGTTCCTGGTCTTCTGTTTTTTTCTACTTATACATTACTTGTCTTGTTCTGGGCTGAGATATATCACCAGGTATGTTTACTTTCTTTTGAGAGAACTACATTAACAGTCATTTTTTTTGTTGATATGTGGTAAGTTATATTCCATTTATGTGCCTCAAATGTGTTTCAGGCCAGAAGTGAACCGGCACAGAAACTTAGGCCATCTTATTTTATTATCAATGGTTTTATTTACTTGATACAGGCAAGTGCACAATCTTGATTTCCTTGTTCACCATTCCACCATTCTAGTCCTTAAAATAAGAATTCTTACTAGTTAATTTAATAATTTTATTTTAATCTTCTCACCCTGATAATAATAGGTCTGCCTCTGGATTTACATGAGTGTAAGCAAAACTGCAGCTGGTTTGGAAGCTGCAAAACTCCTCCTTGCAGGTTATTTCTATCAACATTAATTATTTTAGTTGATGACTTTTTGTGTCAAAATTTAATTTTCATCTTGCCCTCATACATTGATCTTAAAATTAAAACTAGAATGAGTATATATAATGAATTATTACTACTCAGAAACTTCTCATGTATAGTTGTTTGGTATTGTGACCTTTGCTTTAATGTTCTTTTGCAGTTATATCATTCTTTGCGGCTCTTGCATTTTTATTGTATGGTGGAAGGTAAGCTGCTGTCTTTCAGATGGCACAATCCTTGTTAGGTCATATTGAACAAATGAACACTAACCTGCTCAGAATGTTGTAGGTTGTTTTTCTTGTTGAGACGCTTTCCCATAGAATCCAGAGGCCGTCAAAAGAAACTTTACGAGGTTTGTAGCTAAAGTATGAGTTGCTTTATGTTTTTCAACCTTAGAGAGGAAGTATATCCTTAAATATCACATTGAGACAATGTTCCAAGTGAGGTAAAAATTGTTTGATGACTTAAAAACTCTGGCAAAAGCAGTTGGTGCCTAACTTTCCACCTTGGCAGGTTGGATCTGTTACAAGTATTTGTTGCACTTGTTTCCTGATAAGATGTGCTTTGGTGAGTTCCTTCACATTTAAAACTATTCCATGTATTTGAATATTTTTGTTTTCTGAAAAGATTTTGTTTTCACCTTTAACGTAGCTTGCACTTTCTGCATTTGATGAGAATTCAGATCTTGATGTCTTGGACCATCCCATTCTTAACCTAATGTACTATTTGGTAAGTCAACATCGTATTGTATTTCTTAGTCAGCCAGGGAGGAATAGGGAATCGTGCTTAGTTATATATCATGTGACTGCACATTAAATTAAATTGCTCTCCTAAAATAATGACTGCTTTATATGGTGTACTAAAATATCATTTGATTTACTAAAAAAAATAAATGTTAGCCGATGCATTAAAGTCAAGATTTTTATATTATTATTCAATCACAATTTGATTGTCATATATGTATAAGTTTATAAGTTTGTTAATTTATTAAATAATTACCTTAAAAATCATATTGTCATTATATTGTCTTTGGATTCAAATATAAGTTTGATGGATTTAAATATAAATAAATTTTAACTAATTCAACTTTTTGTAATGCTATTATTTAAAAAAAAAAAACTCTTAAATTCAAATACGTGCACCATCTTCAATAAATATGATTAAGGATAGATCCGAAAATGTAATTCTTAGCTTATATTACCAATTATGATTTCCAGTAATATAAACTAAGAATGCATTGGAACTAGTATCATGTGTAAGTGTTCCTCTAGGAATATACTTCTTGACACTCTCAATATGCGAGAGGGACTTCATATACTTGATATAAAGATCAATATTTATCATATTTCATGCTTAAAAGTCCCTTCTATTCTAATTCAGCCTGAATGGTTCTCTCTTTCTTGAGTGCAGTTGGTAGAGATTGTTCCATCAGCGCTGGTGCTCTTCATATTGCGTAAGCTGCCCCCGAGGCGAGTTTCTGATCAGTACCACCCCATTAAATGAGTTGTGCATTTTAAATCCTCTCTGAAGCCAGCAATCTCTCCCTTTTTTGTCCTTTCAATAGATCTGAGTTGGTGCATAACTGTTCTGTATATCCATAATTTCATTTGTTCAACTAATGCCGTTTATTCTCTAAAATACATCTACTTTCTCTCCCTTTTTTGGAGAAAGATGATTTTTGTCTTTCTAAAGCTGAAAAGTAGTATTTTAAACAGCAAATGTCCACCAAACTTTGCACCTCTTCCAACAACACTTAATTTTATTTTAAAAAAAAATAGATCTCCTTTTAACATAATATTTTCTAATATTAGTTAAAATAAATTAAAATTTGCAAAATCACGACTAACACATTTAATAAAAAGTAAAAATCAATTTTGATCAAGTTTAGTTAACAATAAAGAGTTTGTTTAAAAAAATGTGTTAGGATAGAAATTATAAGGTGGTTTAGGATTATTATGGTTTTCACTAATTCTACCAAAAAATAGTATATATTAATCTTTATATGATTGGTAATAATAAAAAGTGAGAATTACATTTTTTATATTTTTAATAAAGTTTACTTAACAATAAATAATGTATTTAAGGACAATAAATAATGTATTTAAGGAGTATGTTAGAATAGAAACTATTAAGTGATTTGGGATTTTATAGTCTTCATTAATCCTAAAAAAAATGGTTTTAGATTCTTTTTATTTTTTGTTAAAGAGTATTAGTATTCTCCCTCGGTTGATTGAAATAAGAAGAAAAAAACATATACAATGATTTATTTTCTTTGGGTACATACAGTATTACCAAAAAAAGTTTCTTGTGTTAAATCATCACTTAAACTCAGATTTTATAATCACATAGTCTTTAAAATGGAAAGAGTATTCTTATTTAAAATAAGTATTCATAAAATTGAATTCTTTTTTATTAAATCTGATGTTTTTTTACCTCAGATCCTTAGTATTACCTTTTTCAAAAGCAAATTCAGGAAAAATAATTTTTTTTTAATTCATAAATTATATTTTACTTTAACATTCTAAAATAATTAATATAAAACAGCTTTTTTTTGTTTTTTTTCCCACAAGTCTTTTCTTTCATATGCAAACACGATCGAACACTAATTGTGGATATCTCTTTTAACGAAGATTACCTTTTTTTTTTGTTTTTTTTTCTCACAAGTCTTTTCTTTCATATGCAATTTTTTCCATTAGATCCAATTCTCATTAATTAAAGATTAAATGTAAACATCCCTTCTAATGAAAATTCAAAACTTAATTCACCACGTTTTGAGAGGCTAATATCTTCCGTTAGACTTTTGACCCTCTTGGTACTTAAAATACTATTTAAAATGGAATAAGTATACCAAAAGCAAAACAGAAATTATAATAAGACTAAATTTTTAAAAAATGATACAAATTTAAGAATTAAAAACATACTTCAATCTAAATGAAATCATCCTGTCATATACATAATCACCATATATAAAATTAAACCATGTATATTATATATCCGAACTACCAAACCTGAACGCATTCTAGGTTCCATAATCTATTATAACCCACCCTTGGATCTAACTAGTTCTTTGCTAGAAAACAGGAAGACCTATGATCCAAGGAATTCTGATTGTACATTATACATAAATATAAATATATACAGCAGCACACGATGTTAGGATCTCTCCAATGCCAAATAAAACCAACTGGCCATCTATTTACCGGGGAGGTGGGTGGAGCAACAGCAGAGAATCAATCGAAAGCTATAGGTAAGAAATTTTCATCATCTAAAAGCATGTCAATATCAATCAAATCCTCCACACCGTCGACTGTCTCTTCCGAATTTATCAAATTCAAATTACCTCCCTGGTAGACATCAAAAGAACATATCATTAAGGCAAGTATTGATCATGAGTTTATACGTAGGGCAAGACATAACTTAGAAAATACCTTGGTTTGACGGAAGTCCTCAACTACATTTAGCACCCGCCGATATTGAGCCCGTGCCTCTGGATACTGAACCATGGACTTCACCCGTGAAAGGGCCTTTTTGAACTTCACTTCACTTTGTTTCCTTCCTTCCTTGAGGTAATCATAGTCATCCTCTTTCGGAGATTCGCTTGGTTGTTCGGGGACCTTGTTCTGGGAAGCTGGTCGAAATCCACGTAAACCACTGCCCTTGCGTCTCCAGCGTAATATAACCTTTTCCAGGATTCCCACAGACCAAATGATTGGTTTATACTGCTTCCTGACCTGGTGACCTCTTACATGGGCCTTGAACACCATGGACTCAAGTCAGTAGAAGGATGCATAAAATGTACCAAGAGCACATATAAAATATTAAACACAGAAAAAGGGAGCTCAATCTCCAGCCTTCTACGGCAACCAGACTGCAAATACTTCAGAAAGAAGAGATGGAAAAGACATCAACAAGAAATGAACGGCCGCAAAACATGATTTCTATTAACCTCTGATTTCTTTACAACTGGAAATCATTATCAATATTGACACCCAACGTGATCTCTATGTGCGTGCAAGTTATATATATATAAAGGGCAAACAGAGATGGGGAAGTATTTGATAAAAAAGGATTTTAGCATTCCTCCCGAAGTTTTCATCAATTGAACCCTCCAATGCAATGTTATCAGGTGAAACTAAATAGCAGAATAGTTGATAGGATGTTCAATGAGAAAACATTAGTTTCTACACCTTCCATAAATTCTACATTTTAGTTCCTACATGAACAAACATTTATGATTTGATCCCTGCTGTTTGGCAACATTACAATATACTAAGTATAAATATATAGAAATTCTAGTGATTATAGACTATCTTTATATAATAATATAAATAAGAATAAAAATAAAAATAATAATATGCAAGGTACAAATAGTAAATCGAGGTACGGTATTAGATACTGCCCCTCTCTACTTAACACAATAACATCATTTTTCATTTTAGTCATAAAACGAAAATTTTACACTTTATTTTGGCCCCTACACCGGACAGATCCATTTTTAGTTTTGGTCCCTATATGAAAAAACTAACACCTTTAGGACTTCATTAGGCAGTTAAGGACAAATATGTAAGCAATTTTTCACGTAGGGACCAAAATGTAGTTTTTTTTCATGTAGGGACAAACAAAAATGTAGCAACTAAATTTATAATTTGCCTTGTTAAAAATACAGACAGGAAAATAAAGAGAGCAGAACAATGAACCTGGATTTTAACAATTCTTTGGCGAATAATCAAGAATTCTTTTCTCTTCGTCCAACCACGAAACTTTTTCTGTATTTGTATTGCAGCAGCATTGGCTAAACCCTCTCCTTGACCAGATCTGCACGCCTTAGAAGCTAGGAGAGAAAGAGCTTGTTGATCTGACAATCCAAATTCATCATCTTCATACAGAGCTAACTGCTTCCTCTGAAATGACTGCATTCTGAATACTTGATATATACGATCAGCAGCTTGTGTAGCATTACGGACAGCATTAAGAGAATCCTTAAGGCAGATATCATCAGGTATATCACCATTAAGCACAGGTGTCGCAGTTCGCTCTGAAACTGTCTGCACTACTTTCATTCCTGAAGTTTCTTTCCTACCATCTTTATTTTCATCCATTGTGAGTGATTCGAGGTGGCTAGTTAATAATGACTCAGCAAGAAAACCAGAAATTCCTTTGTGGCCTTTGCTAGAAGCAAGATCTGCAGGTGTTCTACCCAAAGGAAATTCGGGACATGGATCTGTCAATGCACCAGCGGCTGCATCCATGGAGACAAGGACAGCAACTGTTCGCTCTCTGAGCAGAGGACAAATAATAATATTAGGAACCAATTCATGTTATGCTGAATGAAGATAATATATCTGAGGACATTTTGAAAAGGAATACTCTAATGCTGAAAGCATCACAGAATATAGCTTTAAATTTGTCTGTAACTAACCAAAGCAATTGCTTTAAAATTATTTTTGAACAAATTCACATGTATAAAAAATCCACCAACCTTGGCATCAAAATAAAATAAATATTAACAATTAAAAAAAAAGAGAAGACATTTCCTAAAGGAAAGGGGCTAGAATTCTCATACCACCTAATGGTTTCATATTTAATCAAATCCAAAATTCCAAAACTCTGGAAAAAGGAAATAATCAGGGTAGCAAAAGAGGTTTCACCCAGATAATTAGTTCCAACATACACAAAATCAACTCAATACAATTAAAAGAAATTAGGTCTTTACCGGCCACAGAATGCAGCCCAGTGTAGAGCTGTCCATCCATTCACGTCACGGAAGTTGATATTGACTCCAGCAGTTATGATAGGATTTATAGCCCAATCATAACCAAGAGCAGCAATTAAGTGTAACACGCCTTGCCCCTCTTCATCTAATACAAGAGGCCCTTTACCAGTTTCAGTAACTTTGTGAAGAAGCCATGAGTACAACTTCTCCTTAACCTGCTTGTGAAACATATGCTCCTTCAACTTCTGTTGTGATATATCCATCTCTGCAGTTGTCTCTTCCTTACTTGAATATTCCTCTTCCTCTTTCAGTGAAATAAGCTTGAATATTAAGTTTCTTTTATCCATATCACCCTCAAACACTTGATTTAAAGTGTGCATTGAGTTTAACGAAAGTAACCCCACCAGTCGCAAATGAAGCTCCATTTCACTTGAATTGTTAAAAAAATCTGGAAAATTTATATTTCTATCGAAGCCCTCTCTGTACTCAAATTCCCGAACTTCACTACAAGCAAACCTATTGGAACATGTTACATAGAAGGGAACCCGTCCAATCTTATGAGGTGGAGCTTGACAGCACAAAATTCCATCAGCTAAAACCTCAGCGGGAACCTCCACTTCCCCAAACATACAGGACCAGTTACATTTTGCCACCACAGGTTGACTCTTTAAAAATGTTCCAACAATCAACACCTGTATAGTTTTGAATAGGATAAGATATAAGTCAAATTACAGCTGACTTCTCTTCATTTCATATTTTGGTAGAAACCCATAGAAAAATGAGTGAACCATTAATATGTATAAAACTCCAAAGCAAATAAAGAATATCAACAGGATACTGGATACACCATGAAATACAAAAAATATTCAGTAACAACGAGAAGAGATACATGTTGGGAATATTCAAATAAATAAAGAACAAAACTATATGCATCTGACCTGAAAAAAGGCTGTCAATATCCAAGGCAAAAAGATATAAATCTAAAGTAGAATCCAACTGCCATACATATTTAATTACTTATGCTCACGACATACAAGAAAAGGAAAACAAACTGCACAACCATAAATGGTTGCTAAAATATATATTATAATTGTGTGAATCTCAGACAAATTACCTCAATTTCTGATTCAGCATAAGCCCATTTAGGTGAAAAATCGTTTATGCTAAACAGCTGGTCTTGAGACAGGGACAGGTGCAATGATGTATCATCTATCACATCCCCACATTCATCTGTGCTCCATGAAATACCAGGGGAAGACTGCATATGCAGATCATCCACACCTGCAAGTTCTTTGGTCATCCACCTAGAGAAACTATCAACCTTCTTGAGGCTCTCCTCTCCATCCAATAATCCACGCCTCATGGTCAAGGCATAATTGATACTTGCTTCACCAGGAACTTCATACGCAGAATTGGATTTCAGTGCAGGTTGAGATTGCCCATGTGTATACTGCTCTTTTAACTCACCATTAAAAGTGAACAGCTCAGGATCAATTTCTGGGCCTGCATTATTAGTTACATCCCCCAGTAAACTAGTACCATAATCAGATCCAAATTCCAAACCCAATGATTGGGTAAAGCCCCAATTAGGCAATTCTCCAGTATTGTCTTCAAAAGGAATCTGAATCAACAATTAAAATAACAAAATGAAAATAGTTATACGTCATTGCTAAATCTCACAAAGTAGTGCAGATTAAATTTTTTTATGAGATACCACTACAAGTTAAAACATCAGGGTTACAGATCAAATATAAAATTGACACCAAACTAATGCAAGGCCACTCCCTCCATCAAACTACTAAATTCTCATCTCAGCAGATTAAATAAGGATACATTAGGACAAACATAAAGTAAAAAAGAAAGTCTAGCAAAAATTTAAGATAAGCACTACTATGTTCTTTAGCATTTCTACAAGTTCAGAAACAATTCAAAACATTCAGTTCTACACATGTACACCAGTAACAAGAAGTTACGAATAAGCTCTATCCTAATTCATCATTCTATTGTATTGCAACTTAATAAAAATTTAAAATACATGGCTAAATGACTAACTCCCTGGAAAGAAACTGTATATTCCCAGGCCACTTTTTCCACAAATCCATCTTCTAGAATCTCTTAATATTCTTTTGATATGAAGCAACAGCTCCCACAAATTCTCACCTTCCCTAGCTTCCCCTCCTCAAGCAATTCTTTTCAAAGATAAAAGAATAGGTGAACCATACACACCTCATCAAGCATAAAGTCCATTAGCAACAACACAGAATGCACTTAAAACTTAATCAACTAGCATAGTAGTCAGTAGCGGGTAATAGCGCAGAGAACCCCCCCCCCCCCCCTCCCCGGGAAAAAATGCTATAGCCGGATAATGGATAGCGTGATGGTCACTCTATTTTTTGCACTGCTGGAAGTTGCAAAACAGAGGTTCATGACAGGAAGTGTTGCAGAAGTGCAAAACAGAAGCAGGTGCTCTAGAACAAAATTATAAATAGATTGCTAAGAAGCATAAAGATTCGATGCCTCCTCTGAAAAGTGCCCAGTATTTGCCGTGAAATGCACCACACCACACCATGACTGCCCTTGGAGGAGGAGCAGGGTGCCGCTCCACCACAATTGCAGAAACTATGGTTTCTGGGACAGAAAATTCCATAAATTGTCCCATCCAACAAGATAGCACAACTGTTCCTAAGAGAACCTCAAGAATACTCATATTTATGCTGAGACATCAGATATATGCATGCAAGCAAGAGTACACTACTGAAGATATAGCGAGAAATAACAGTAAGTACCTGCCAGTTTGATTGGACAGGCTGAGCGCCCCTTTCCACTTCAGTGAGGGCAATTTTATGCCCTAAAAGGTTGCCTGGAACAGTATGGTTTTTGTCAAGTATGTTTCCCATTGCACTTGATGGAATGGACGTAGATGATACAAGAGAAGGATCAGCATGCTTTCCTGCAGACTGTTCCATGGCATTGTCCCAGGATGCAATGCCATGTGCTCTCTGACCCTCAATGTAAGTAGTATCACTAGCTCTAGACTTATTCCCCTGAACATGTGGGATATATTCTGCTCCAGAAACTGGTAACTGCCCATGATTATCTGAAAACGTTTCAAAACATACAACAAAATTCAAATGTCAAATCCCAGGAAAAGCTTATTAATCAGATGTTATTTAAGATATTAAATATGTGAGAATATACAAAAAAAAAAAATCCAATATCTTGATTGTATCTTAATTTAGAGCATCTAAAGACTAGTTTCCATATTTCCTTATTTTCTTGTGATTTGTTTTCCTATTTAAATAGGGATTAGTATTTTGTGTTTTGTATCACTTCTGAACACAGGTAAAACATCATATCAAATAAAGTTTATATCAGTATCAATGTATTCAGTCTCCTGATCTCCTTTTCCTCCCTCTATGCATAAAACTATAGAATTTAAACAACATAATCATCTTAGAGACTAAGACCAATAAGAATAAAAAGATGAGATAACCTGAAAATGGATGCATAAGATAGGAACTATTTGAACGAGCATGAATCTTATCCATCGGACGATCATTCCCCAAATTTTGTGATTCACGATAGGAGTGTAATCCTGAACTTGCTTGATGAATATCCTCTAGGAAGAAGTTTGATTAAACCAGTTAGACCAAATGGACCAAACACTTGAGTATGGCATAATAGTAAACCATGATATTTAAAGCATTGGCACGTTAAATTCAGATCAAAAGAATTAAGTGTAACAACCATTAAATATATCAGAGTTACCTGAATCAGCATCTTCACATAAAGATGTCAAAGTGCTCGTTGGGCTCATGGAATCTGTACTTCCTGAAGGCATACTACCATAATTTCTGGGAAAGCCAGATGACAAAGAACTGCTCTTCTGGGAATCTGATGTAACCTCATCAGAATATGTTTTTCCACCAATATTGGTTTTGTTAACCTGAAAGACGAAGAACCCAGAAAACACCTATTAATATTAAGTCAATAGGTCATCAATGATCAAACAAGTGAATCAATATTGGATTCAAAAGTTTTCTGCCTGATTTCAAGAATATTATAGAAACAGAGTTCAGGATCTTTTCAAAATGATTATGCAACTTACTCAATATCATCAATTGGGGTTTCTGAAGATTAAAAATCAAGGATGTCTTCTCTTGGTAAAAAGTGAAAAACATAAATTTAGCAGCAGACCAGCAACAAATATTGCATGTTAGTATGCATTTGGTGGATGTTCTTAAACATTGCTATCCAGGCTTACAATTATGAAGCACATTCTCCAATCCATGATGGTAAGAAATTGAGAAGGAAATCAGATGGAAGATAGATTATCTGTTCACATTATACTCAATGTTTAAGGGAAGGAAAATAGTACTTGTACAGTAGTACACTAGTACTCTATTTCCTCCATCAAGTTTAGAGGGAAGTCTTAAGGATAAAAAAACTCCAAAGACTAGGCTTGAGCTACTAGATGTCATACACAGTTACACACTCGGGTTAAAATTGCACCAACAACAAGGCTGTGCAATGATATATTTCTTGCTCTAGTAAGGAAGCAAAATACCTTAATAAGAAAGTGCGAAATAAAGAAAACAAACAAAATACCTTAACATCCAAGTAGTGGACAAATACTATATGCATCATATCCCTGCAGCAAAACAAATTCACATTCTAATTAATTTTATTAAAAATAAATTATTTCAGTAGAATATTGGGAACTAAAAAATTTTCTGAGAAACACAAAAACAGTCAAGTCCAGTAATATATACTTGTTATAAATTAACTATTAACTGACTCCAAATACAATTACAAATATACTTATGCTACTAAGTAGTAATGCAGTACTTAGTAAGAAATTCAGACAGCAACTGCCATGGATAATATAGTACTTCAAGTTCAACGACAATTAATAAACAAAAATGAAATGTAAACCAGTTCATCGCACTCACAGTTCAAGCATCCAATAGCTTCGCCTCTGAAAATTTTCATTTTCTTCTCCATGGGCATAGTAGCAGTGTAACACATCAACACTTCCCACCTAATTGTTCAAAGGAAATTACAATCTCAGCAAGTAATTTTTTGGGGTATAAAGAGTTGTTTTCCAATTAGAGAAAAACAAACTGAAATAATAGGAGTTATAACATATATATATATGATCTTATAAAGATTTTATCAATCACAAACTCAACAAAAGAAATTTCATGCTTGCCTTCAACTTTTCATGTGCTTCCTTCACAGTCTTTCCATCTTTTTTCTTTCTCCAATTATGTCCATCTTTTCTAAAGTACCTTAAAACCTTCCGATCAAATAGAAAAAGGGAACCACCTGCAATCATCGAATACATGAAAAGATGAATTAAAGTTACAATGAAGCAAGATTTTAGCATGAGCAACAAAACTATCAATAGTACCCTAGAAAATACAGGCATGATTACAATGTATCAGGTGCCCTTTGCAGTGAAGCAAAGATCCTATGGGATCTAAAAGGTTGGCATGTATAAGGTTGTCAAACAACTTAAGAAAGACAAAATATTTAAGTATTTCATATTTTTGCTGCAAGAGAAAAACAGATATGTCCAACCTCCATGAATGGCATCTATAAGGTTGCCAGACAACCTCAGAAATACCCAGTTGCAACAAACAATTCATGGAGGATTAGTAATTTTAAGCCTTTTGAGCAATTCAATCTACCCATATATGGACAAGACTGGCATAGGTGGCATTAATAAATTGATCGGTAACATATGCAGAAACCATACTTGGTGGCCTGTTAGGTGGTTCTGATGTGATTTGAAACATCCGATAATTACGAAGAATTTCACATATTTCTGCAGGGCGCAACCACCTATGCTGGGCTTCAAGTTGTAATTGCTGAAGATCTGCATATTGATAAATAATAGAACATGGCATTCACTTAAATATTGGACTGCTATATCATCACATGCACAATGCAATGACTGAGGCAAACCTTAAGAATCAAACTACAGCTACACTAATCATATCAATAATAACTTTAATTCTTACAATCTCACATGCATAAGAAATTTGATTTATTCATGTGTAACTATGACTAATTCACTTTAGGAGATGTCATACAGATTACTGCTGCTGCTCGTTTAAAATTTTAATGCCATATTATCCTATTCATTTGATGCATTGATGAATAGAGGATCTAGCAACCACAGTGTCAACACGCTAAAACAACAACTACCAAAAGATTTTGCTATTAAAAAATAGGCAGCTACAAATCAAATTCATGGGATGAGAACTGTTTGGAAGAAAGTGACAAGTAGTTTCAGTTTGAAGCTTTTACAAGCTGGTAATATTGAAAAGATGTTGAGAAAATTAACAACGTAAGATTCAAAACTTGTTAGCACTTAAGAGGCAAGTCACTTCAGGCTACAGATCAATTACCCAATATATAAGAAGAGAATAAAGTCACTTCAGGCTACAGATCAATTACCCAGTATATAAGAAGAAAATAATTTCATGTCTCGAGTTTCGAGGCTTTAGCAGTTGGTAGTCTAAAGCATGCAACTGGTTCTATCTGAGTCACTATAGCATGTGGAGTTATGAGCAGGTTCATATTTAATTAGGGAAGCAACATCAAGAGACTTAAATGGATCCTTTGGCAATTGAGAGGTAACAGCTAATACATAGTCACGTTGTTTTAAAAAGGGACACTCAGTAAGGTTGCATTAAAGTATACTTATGTGGAGCTTTTGATAACAGAAGAAACACTATTGACTATGCTTACACCTTGGGTGGAAGGGCTTTAAGTTGAGCATCTCAACTACAAATATTGTTGTCTCTTCCTATCACAGAAGCAGAGTATGTTGCTCACGTAGGGGTGGAAGTAGGCCAGGACACCCGTCGAGGGCCAATGACCCAGCCCAGTTAAGGCCAGCCTATTTAGCAACAAATTTTTTTTATAAAAATATTATTATTAATATGATGTATAATATTATTATTATTTTAATGAAATTATAAAATTATTTTAGTGGTTTGACAATTTGAATCATTTTAATATTTAAAATAAGTTAATTTCTATAAGCATAGACAGGTATAGCAGGAATAAGGACTATTTTCTTTTGGTGGGGCTTAAAATGCTTTGGTAGCGTATCACATGTAATGTTTTTAGGTAAGTTTTGGCCACATCCTGTGTTTAAAATTACCTTATTATTTTTAATGAAAACCTTTGGATTTGTTAAAGGAAAAAATTATTTTTACACATCTTAATATGAAACAAGCCTTTAAATAGACCAACAGGACAAACAGGCTTACATAAAGGCCAGGCCCTGGCCTAAAAAATAGGCTCGTGATGGGCAACAAGCCGAGACTTGGACTATAGAAATATATAACAGGCCAGGCCGAGCTTAGGTAAGGCCCAGCCCGGCCCAGTCCAGCTCATTTTCACCCCTGTGACAGTAAAGCTAAAGCAAGCAAAGAGATTATCTTGCAGCAAAACTTTTCCAAGAGAAAATGGGTAAAAAGCAATTACGCAGCTTATTCTTCTCTGAAATTGTCAAAGGGAAAGGTGTCTAATCTCTTGCCAGGCATATCTCTCATCGCATAGTGAAAATCCAGTGAGGACGTAGCCATAGAAGAATTTCTTTAAGCCACATAAATTTGTTACTATTGAGAAAGCAGAGCAGAATATAGTTTGTTATAGCATTCGGAATAGAGATGCAAACTGCTACTGTGATACAAACCCAATTTGTAGCAGACACATATTGGCTTTTCAGCCAATTAGCACATAGTACCATACATATTTACAACAATAATAGCTTCTATAATTCTTCATCATTGAAGCATATACTCTATCCAATGCAAACCAATACTAATCCGAAGTCCAAGCCATTCACACCTAATAGACAAAGTCACATAGATGCCATCAAAGACGCTTCTTCATTTTCACCCAAAAACCCTAATTGAACTAACCAAGTCATTTCCAATAAAAAAACCTAAACGGATTTTTCACGCACAAAAAAAATAAACCCCCTATCTATTAACTCGTTTCCATAATCCTACAACCAATAATCAAAAATTCACGAAGTCAGGTTATGCGAGGCGAATCGTTCCGACAAAGAATCAAACAGCAAGATCAGGCATTCTAAAACTCTCAATCAAATATTAAACTCTATTCAGACAAAAAGAAGCAGAAAATCAAACGAATGAATCAGTAAAAAATGTGACCTAATCGAGGTCCCAATCCGAAAGACGAACGCTCCGACATGGCGAAGACCGAAGAATCAGAGAGAGAGAGAGAGAGATCCACGCGTAAACGTTGAAGGAGTTAGCAGTATCTCAATCAACACACACTTTTTTGCTTTCGCTCGTTCGTTCTTACTTTCTTTCGCTCTTTCCAGTCAGCTTCTTTTCACACAGTGACGTGACGAAGTGAATAACCCGGACAGGCGGGACAGCTACCACCTATATTTTTGCTTCTTCCGTTTTTTATCATATTTTATTTTATATATATATAAGAGGTTATAAAGAATTTAGCTTGGTCTCTATCTGGCTCATAAGAGGTTATGACGCACTATTGACAAGATTACTTGTATTCTTATCTGGTATAAAATTTTGTAGTATAACACATATAACATGTTTGAACGAATTTATCTTTGATTTTATTTCACATGCAATATTGATAAGATTATTTGTATTCTTATCCTCCATAAAATTCTTAAAAAATTATTTATTTGAATCATAGTCTAATATGAAATGTTGATAAGATTATTTATGTAAATTCAAAATTGATTAAATTGAATATAATATGAGTTCAAGTTAACTCATTTAAATATTATATATGAGAGGTTATAATAGATCTATTTTTATCTTACATGTAATATTAATAAGATTATTGTGTTTTTATCTAACAAAAAATCTTGTAATATAATATACAAAATAATTTAAAACAAAATTATCTTTATCACACAATACTAATAAGATTATTTGTATTTTTATCCAACAATCTTGTACTACAATATATAAAATAGGTTAGAATGAATTTATCTTTATCTTAACCGGCAATATTGATAAGTTAGTTTTGTGAAAAGATTCTTATGATTATCGCGCTCTAGGAAGGTAGCCTTGATAAGCGTGAGGAGAGATGTGGTGATGGGACATGTTCAAGTCTCATGATAAATAAAAATAGTGTCAAGATAAACTATATAAATAAAGAATAATCTTTACAAGCCGATTTTGTATGATTAAATTAAACTCACATATCACCTCACTCTCATCTTTCTCTCCTTATAAAAAGGAGAAAGACAAAAAAGAACATACATGCAAAAAGGCACAAACAAAGCAGCACCACCCACCCTCTAATAGAGTTGATTTGATG
Organism: Glycine max; assembly: GCF_000004515.6. Taxonomy (NCBI): domain Eukaryota; kingdom Viridiplantae; phylum Streptophyta; class Magnoliopsida; order Fabales; family Fabaceae; genus Glycine; species Glycine max. Next base: position 5,530,067 of record NC_038244.2, read on the forward strand.
ATAAGAGAAAGAAGAAGAAAGAAATAAGTGGGTTTGAAGTCTTCTTAACTATTAACAAAAATTAATAAATTAATAATTAATATTTATAAATAAAAAAATCGATACTTTAAAGCAGTATTTAGCCTACACAAGGCATTATATAAGATAAATTTAATTTCTATAAAACCCGTAGAAAATGACTTTTGATTGGTGCAGAATAATGATACAATACCATTCATCAATACTTGGAGTATTATTTTAACATGCGTATTATACAGAATAAATATTTTTATATAATTATAATTCATAATATTTTGAATTCATAATAAATAATTTAAATTATGGTAAGATTACTTTTAATAATTAATACTTTTTTAAGAAAACTATTAGAACTTAATTTGAAATAAAAAAAAGAGTTTACATTAAAATAAATATATATAATTAACAAAATGAAGTATATAAATAAAGATAAAATCAGTTTTTATTTGTTTATGAGTAAAATTGGGTTTTATTTAAAATGTTTAATAAAAAATTTCTAATTAATTGTAAGAGCAATGTATAAAATGTATCTTGAAGATAAATAAAAGGAACAATGTTGAAATGGGAGTATCTAATAGGAAAGGTGAAAATAATGAAAAAAATCGTTTCCTAAGTTGAGAATTTTAATTTATTATTGTGTCTCGAAAAAAAAATTGAATTATTTATTCCCAAAATGTTTTTGAAGCCCATCATTCTTGGACGCGTGGCGATCGGGTAGGTGGATACCCGGAACCGTCCGTTTTCAACTTTCAAAGAATGCACATGCATCTCTTGGCCTTTTTTTTTCTCTCTTAAGAAAAGTAAAAATAATTAAGAAGTGCCCGATTTATGCCGCCACATACCGGACTGATTCCGCAGTCTGCAGAGTTTTTTAGTTTCTTATTATAAAATTATAAAAAAATTAAATATTTTTAATCCTTTAAAGATAATTATTTTCTAGTCTTTAAAAAAATAATTTGTCTTTATTAGTCTTAATTTTTTTTAAAAGTTACTCTTAATCCTTCTTCGTTTAATGTTGATGATTTTACTATTTGTAATAATTTTTAATCATTATTTTTTTAAATTGATTTTTAACGATTTTAAATCATCAAAATATTTGATTAATATGGGTTGGTGACCGTTATTTTATATATTCTGTGGATTAAAAAGAAAAAAATAAAATAAATAGGTATAAAATTATCATAATTTTTACATGTTTTGACGATTTTAAATTGTCATAAATTATTTTTAAAAAATAAATTAAAAATTATTTTTTATGGTGATAAATAATTACAAATTATGATACCGTCAACACAAAGAATGAGATGGACTAAAAATAACTCTTTAAAAATTTCAGGGACTAATAAAAATAATTTTTTAAGGACTAAAAAAATAATTACTCGGATTTAAAGAATTAAAAATATATTTAAGTCAATTATAAAAATAGTATTTCAATATTTTTTTACCCATGAAAATCAAAACTAATATAAGTGAATTCACTGGGACATCCTTACTCAATCAAAAATATTTATTTTATATAAGTATAATTTGTAATTTATAGTAATTGAATATTTTGAAATATTTTTAATATGCACCTTAATTTCATGAAAATTTAGGAATTATAAGTATAATTTACTAATCAACGAAAAAAGTTAGGAATACATTCTTTCAAACATATTCATTTTAATTGGTTAAAATTTATTAAAAATTATAAAATAAGAATAGAAAATTATTAAATAAGATGTGAAATCCATAAAATCTTATTATTTTCAATCATTTTAAGGTAATAAAAAAAGAGTGTGTTTCTAACATTTTTCTACAATTTACTCTAATTTTTTATGTATTTGTTTTAACTTTTCAAAATAACTAAAATTTGAAGAAATATGAAATGTTATAAAAATTAAATATATTTAAAATATTTTCTCATAATCACACATGATATGATATGATTGACAAATAACTTTATCCTTTAAATATGTGATCATGAGTTTGATGCTTAATTTATATATATAGAAAAACATCTCTTAAAAGAAGTCAACCTCTTAGATAAATATTAATTATGGAAATATAATAATCATATGTTTGTTGAATGGTTTTAAAAGACTAGATAGGGAACAATATAAAGTTTTATGATGTAATTATCACATTTATATCCGTTCAAAACTAATTTTATCTATCAAAATGATTATTTAAAAAAAATTATTCTTAATTCATTTTCCAAAATTTATACTGAACATGATTTTCCATTTTCCTATTCTCATTTAAAAAGGTGAAAAATTTATAATCTTGTAGGGACGAAAGTTATTTCTGTGTATACCCAATAATGTAAAATAATTTTTCACTTTATTCTTATTTGATCTCATTTACTTATTATTTAATATTTTATTTTAAATAGAAATAAATTTAAAAATATTTAAAGTAATAATAAATTTTTACCAAACACCTTCAATAAAGATAATATTCTCAAAATTCACATAAATGGAAAATATTACTCCTGATAATATAATCAAATTTGTAAAAAAAAAAAAGAAATCATTTACAATGATTGTTTATATAATTCATTTAACTTAAAGCATAAACAGATATAATCATAAATATAACATCAACGAGAATCATCCAAAGGATAAAAGATTGAGAAATAAGATGAAAAGTATCAAAAACTACACTGCTCGAAAAAAGAAAAATAAAAATGGATAAGAACATGCATGTTTTAATTAAAAATGTTAGCTATTGTGTGTGGCAATTTGGTTTACGAGAAGCCAGTGTTGTTAAAAAAATGCTTAGAGTTGGCCTAATAATAAGTGAGATTTAAAGTAAATTGAAAAAAACATTTTACTTTAAATTAAATAATTATATGTTTGGCTTTTGTTTATTAACATATGTAACTTTTTTGTTTTATGAAAAATAATAATAAATAATTTTTATTAATGAGCCTAGAGTTTGAATTTTAGTTGTTTAACCATGAAATCAATATTAAAAATAGTTACGTGGCATTACCTATTTATAAAAATTACAAATAACGGAAAATAATATGATGGAGACACATGTAATCTTCTACTAGTGAAAATTACTTTGTTAAGATGTCAACACATGTTCCACATCTTTATGTTTTGAACTCTTGATGACTATTTCAATTTCTCAATTCCTCAATAATTATATTTTCGAAAAAACTTGATACTTGAGTTGTAGTTACCCTTAAACTTATCCCCTAAGATAATTTTTAAAAACAAATTAATGTAAAAAATGATAAGAAATAAAAAAGATAATAACTTGGTAGTAGTTTCACCACTTCTTTTTTTACAATAGTAGTTTTATCACTTTATTTTTCTACTTTTTTTTTATTAACAATGAAAAAAATCATATAACTTCATTAAAATAGGAAATATATAGAGGGCAATGACATTATGCATTTTCTAGGAATTTGTAATATTTTTTCTTTTATAAAAATATTATAAATTATTTCTTTGTCTCTTTTGTTACTATATTGCGATAGTGATCATGAGATAAGTTTTTATTGAATATATTTATATAAAAAAATTATATTAAACATACATGGTGGTCCAACTAATGATCGATATGGTCTAGATCATTACTTTTATGTTTTGTTTGGATAAAAGTATAGCAGAAAGAAGTAGAAGAGAAGAGATAATTAGAATAGAATAAGTATATATGAAAGGAGAATCTCAAGAATATGGCATTTGATGATTTTGATCGCATACAGACAAAGGATAATCTCAGGAAAATAAACATGTTATCAAATGACTCATTTTTGTACCCTTTGTGTAATCAAGCTGAAGAGATCACAATATCCTTGGTCTTTTCTTGTAGGTTTGCTAATACACGTAATCATCTTAAAAAGAAAACATTTGATTGTTTTTTTTATTATTTCTTTTATTTCAATAAACACATCAAATTTAATATAATTATATTAAGATAATTAATCAACATTAAAATAATATTTTAGTACATTTCATATTCGTCAAACAATAGAAAGGATAAAAATTTGTTTATAACTTTTGTATACTTTTTATCCTGTATCTAAATATGTATCAAATGCAACCAAATGATTAATTAGATACAACAAGTTATTATTGATTGCTTTAAATATTTTTTAAAAAATAGATAATTATCCCTCCTCTCCACTTAAAGCTTCCACTATTCCACATTCTTCTTTTTTCTCCTTCCATTTTCTTCTCTTGATCGATGGAAGTGCAAAATATTTGTTTGAGAAAATGATTTTACAGAGCTCCTTTTAGGGTGATTGTGAATTTTTTATTTTTGACTTTTAAATATAATTTTCAAAATAATATACATTTGATAAAAATGAAGTTAATTAAAATAATTTTTAATTTTATTTTGAATTACTTTCTCATTTATTTGTTTTAAAACAACACTTCATTCTTATGTTTAACAATAATTATTCTTCTACTATCATTTTCATTATAATTGTCATTACTAACATGGTACCATCACCACTTCACAATTGTTACTGATAGCATGTTATCCCACCACCACAAATGTCACCAATTGTAAATGTCAAATATTACTATTCACACCACCAATTAGGAATGGATCTACACAGAGACAATTTTTTCGACAAAGTTTTATAAAAACCTTAAAGTAATAGGCATTGGTTCATTAGCCGCCGTCATAAATTAATCTGGTATGTAAAGAATCTCTTATCAATCCTTAAAATATTTTGAAATTGGGAAAGTTGGCCATGTATGATTTGGCTTCTCCTTACCTTGACTTCTTTCTTTCTCCCCGCAGCAGAAGACGTTGTCGTTTATTGGGACAGATTCAATTGGTCCAGGGAAGCAAGTCACCCTTGAACAAAATAATAGTCAACATAACAGAAAAGAAAAGTCCACCGTCACTTCGTCCATAGTAGCACTTAATGCGCGTAATTAGTAATTGCAGTCCAAGTTGATTAATCAATCATACGGTTCATAAGCATGTTGCAAAAAATATTATATGTATGTTGCAAAATAAATAAAATAAAAATAACAAAAGAGTGTATGGTATATGCTATTTGTTTTATTCGATGAGTTTTTTTAGACTTTTAAATAAATGTTTTTTATAAATGTTTTTTAATCAGAAATAATATATTTTTAAATAAATAGATTTTTTAAGTCAAAACAATTTAAATAAATACACTAAAATAATACAAAATTACTTATTTTATTAAAATAAATATTTTTTAATAAATAAATTTAAACAAAGTAACTAACTGTATATGATTTTTTAGCTTCATGAGAGAGAAAAATGAAACATTAAATATAAAAATAATTATATTCATGATTGAATTTAAAATAAGATAACTATCAAAATTGTGTTGGTCCGATGAGATTGTTTAACCATTTTAACCTTGTATCAATTAGATAACTAAACATTAATAGATAACATTTTTGGATAAAAAAAATTAAGACAAAAAATTTCAAAACTCCAAATACATGGGCATGTGGTTGTAAGCTTCCCCGACCCTTCTCATTCTTTTCTGGCGGCGGCTAACTTAGAATTGAACACCAAAATTAAATATTTAATATTCTGTGTATATATAAACCTCCAATCCTCAACCACTTTCAATCATAGATCAAGGTTTGATAAAATATTGTACACATAAATCTAGCTCCAATTCCTAATCACCTGGTTAATTTCTTCACATAGAGCTATCAAGATCCAACGTTAACATGAAGAATGTTTTAGTAAGGTCAGCTGCGCGAGCTCTGCTTGGCGGCGGTGGGCGGAGCTACTACCGCCAGCTCTCAACGGCGGCGATCGTGGAACAGAGACACCAGCACGGTGGCGGCGCGTTTGGAAGCTTCCACTTGCGGAGGATGTCCACTCTTCCAGAGGTAAAGGATCAGCACTCAGAGGAGAAAAAGAACGAGGTCAACGACACCAGTAACGCCGTCGTTACGAGTTACTGGGGAATCACAAGGCCCAAGGTTCGTAGGGAGGACGGGACAGAGTGGCCGTGGAACTGCTTCATGGTAAGAATCCTCGAAAGAAACAACTGTGTAATACGAGAGAAATTATTACATGATCTCGGATAGTCTTTACTTCCAGTTAATTCACACGCGACATATAATTGAGTTCTAGCCAACTCTTTTTTGTAAACTGAAAAACTCAACTTTATGTTATGTGAAGATTGACTAGGATTATGATATGTTTATATATATGTCGATGTCGATGATGCCTGAAGTCTGAACATTGTTTCCATGATGTTGCTCGCAGCCATGGGATAGTTACCACTCTGATGTGTCAATAGACGTGACCAAGCATCATACACCAAAGTCATTAACGGACAAGGTTGCTTTTAGGGCTGTCAAGTTTCTAAGGGTTCTCTCTGATATCTACTTCAAGGTATGTGCTACTGCTATGTTTAATAAGAATTGTTTCTTCAATTTGATATTCATAGTAATTATATAAACATGTGTATTTCTACTTGATTAAGCTAAGTTCGAAGTATAATCATTAGTATTCCTAATTAAGACAAAACTTAGATTCAGAACTAGAGTTTTACTATAGAAATTCAAGGTTCACATTAAAATTAGCATAAGTTACTATAAGGAGAAGCTCTAATTTTGAGTAGGAAAAAGACATAAAAAATACTCAAAGATTTTGTCCTTTATATTAATGTTGGATTGTAATTTGTAAACCAATTTGACTGAAAAAAGAACTATAAAAATTATAACAATCTGATTTTTTTGAATGCACATGTGATTGTAGAAGAGTATTTTTGGCCCCTTATGGAAACGAATTTCTTTCGAAGTAACTTAACAATCTGATTCACTAATTCAATGTTGACCACTTGCTTCAAATTATAGAAGAACTTTTTGAGTAATGGTTTGTTTTGAATTCTTATATTTTTAGGAACGGTATGGGTGCCATGCTATGATGCTGGAAACAATAGCAGCAGTTCCAGGAATGGTGGGAGGGATGCTGCTGCACTTAAAGTCTCTGAGGAAGTTCCAGCACAGTGGTGGATGGATCAAGGCACTGCTCGAGGAAGCGGAGAATGAGAGGATGCACCTGATGACCATGGTGGAGCTTGTGAAGCCCAGCTGGCACGAGAGGCTGTTGATTTTCACCGCGCAGGGTGTTTTCTTCAACGCCTTCTTCGTGTTCTACCTCCTCTCGCCAAAGGCGGCACATAGATTTGTTGGTTACTTGGAGGAAGAAGCTGTGATTTCATACACTCAGCATTTGAATGCCATTGAGAGTGGTAAAGTTGAAAATGTCCCTGCCCCTGCCATTGCTATTGACTACTGGAGGCTTCCCAAGGATGCAACTCTCAAGGATGTTGTCACTGTGATTCGCGCTGATGAGGCTCATCACAGGGATGTTAACCACTTTGCTTCTGTAAGTTTCCTTTTCGTCTCATAATGGACAACAACAAAAATTGTTAGGAACACATTCTTCAACATATTTTTTTTAAAGAAATTTAACATATTTTCTTATTAGTTGGAATATAATTTATTGAAAACTATAAGATCCCAAAATAAGTTCATTAAATATCACCTGAGATCCACGAAATACTTTCAATAGTTCCAACTAATAAGAAAAAGTATCTTGTTAGCATTTTTCATCAAACACTTCTAATTTTGTACCTTTTCATTGGGTTTGTTTCACTTTGCTCTGATTCAGTCTTCTGAATGCTTTGTGTTCTTCTTCGTGCAGGATATTCATCATCAAGGGAAGGAATTAAAAGAGGCTCCAGCTCCTATTGGTTATCACTGAGTCATTGTTGTAAATTTTTTAACAAAACGATATCTAGCCTTTGCTGTCTCGAGACTTTCTAGCTATTTTTACCATCTGGTTCAATAAAATTTATTTTCAGCGAGCACTTTAAAACCAGAAAGTTTATTGAGATCAATAGACAATAGTAGGTGATACTTTGGAGACATCATACACACAACTTGTACTTCACCTGCACACCTTACCCGTTTCATAAGATCACAAAAGGGAACAGGAAATAAGCAATAAATTCACCTAGATTCTATAGTTAAATAGCTCTAGTTTTAGATAAAAACACCTGGCTATCAAGTTTTATCAACAGAGCCAGGGCAGAATAAGCATAATCATTTTAGATAAATGCAATGCAAATAGCTGGCATGAAAATGATAACAGAAAAAGGCAAAGAGAAAAATAACCAAATGAAAACATAAATAACTCAAAGGGGTTTAAAAGCCTCTTGATTTTATGGTAGACTGAAAATAGGAAAATAATTTAATAAAAGCATCCTGATCTTTTAAAAAAACTAAATTAATAAAGAGAAAGTGGCCATCACTGTTTGGGAATACACCAAACCTTGCCTATTCTACTACATAACGCAAGTGGGGAGAGTCAGAGAAAAATTGGTGCTAAACAAAGACTTTTTTTCAACTATACGCAAGTGACAGATCATTAATGTTAGGAATCCCAAATAAATATGTTCTGTAATATAAGCGTAAGTGTTTTTTTATGCCATTTATGTAACACGAGAGGAGAGCTCGCCATTTTATTTTTTTTAGTATGAACGAAGTTTTCTTGATCGAAAGTCAAGAATTAATTTTTCAAAATTTTGAGATTTATTCAAGAGATTAATCAATTTTAGTATATATTTTTTTAATATACACAAATTAAAAATCAAACACATAATACCATATTTGAAGAATAAGATTATGTATCAAATCATATTATACTGTGTAACTCCCTAATGATTTCAACAAATAATAATCTATAAATAAATTTAATATCATCCTACAAACAATAGGATAATAGAATTAGTACAAAGATATTGTAGGACAGTTTAAATTTTTATCCATATCCTATACTATCCATATTCTGCTCAAGGTAGTCAAAGACTCAAAGCCAGACATCACTCAAGCTATCGGTCAAGACCGAGGACCACGATATTTGCGTTGCACTGAATCTATTCCCGTTCTTACCGCCTTACTCACTCCAACTAGATGCTCATTTTAATTATGTTTTAGTAAATTTTCGTGAAGATGCTCTTACAGTTTTACTGCTTTTCCAAAAATCTGGGCGCGTTAATGGCCATTGAACAACCTTCACTCGTTTCCCATCAACATCACAGCCGTTGGATATACCACATGCACTTAATCAACGGTCAAGATCCTTTCTTGCCGCGCTCACGGCTCACGAGACACGCATGGGACCGCAACTAACTTTCCTTATCGTTTCTTTTCCCTCCATGTGCGAGCGCTACGTTTCTTCTTCAGTAACCGCAATTACACGGTTCAATGAAAAGTCGGTGATAAACAAACGAAGTCTCTGCAAAACGCGATCGATTCTTCTGTCGAGAGATGAAGCTCACTGCACTGAATTCTACGGTTCGCCGCGCTCTGCTCAATGGCCGGAACCAAAACGGTAACCGCCTCGGTTCAGCGGCGCTGATGCCGTATGCGGCGGCGGAAACGAGGCTCCTCTGCGCCGGAGGCGCGAACGGATGGTTCTTCTACTGGAAGAGGACGATGGTTTCGCCGGCGGAGGCGAAGCTGCCGGAGAAGGAGAAGGAGAAGGAGAAGGCCAAGGCCGAGAAGAGCGTGGTGGAGTCCAGTTATTGGGGGATTTCGAGGCCGAAGGTTGTGAGAGAGGACGGAACGGAGTGGCCTTGGAACTGCTTCATGGTGAGGATTCTGTTTCTGATTACGAATTAATTTTTAACTCAATTTCTTAGCGTCGTTGATTACTTTATGTTTATGTTTATCACAAATGCATTATCATCGAGAATTTCCGTATGCGGATTTTGATGTTGAATTGTCGATTATGAGAGTAGATGTTTGCTGATTGTTGTGTTATGCTTATGAATTATGTGATTCTTGGAATATTTTATTTTATTTTATATTTTGAGAAATCTACTGATTATTAAATGACCTGGCTATGATTTTCTTTGAATGCTTATGAGCTTGATTTCTTTTGTCTGTGTAGCCGTGGGAGAGTTATCGTTCAAACGTGTCCATAGATCTTACTAAGCATCATGTGCCAAAGAATGTTCTGGATAAAGTTGCTTACAGGACAGTGAAGCTCCTGAGAATTCCAACAGATTTGTTTTTTAAGGTGTGTAAATTGCAATGTCACTCAATTTTGAAATATCCTATGACTTGATTCATAACTAAAGGAAAAAGAAGGAAATAGTTGAGGGTTGCTAAAATTATATGTTCTTAAGTCATGTTGATCTGTTTAGTTTAATTAGAACCGCTCAATTGACTCTTGATTTGATAATCAAATTTGTGTCATTTGTACCTGAGTAAGGTGTTGTTTAGTGTTTGCGTGTATACTTTTATTTTGGCTATTAGTAAGATGTTTATTGATACCGTTATATTTTCTGTTTTCTTATTCTTCCTCTATTACAAATTATATGATATTTAAGGTTTAAATTTCATAAAAAATATTAGGTAACTTTCTCATATATTCTTCATTTCTATAACTAATTACTTATTTATTCTTCTTATACAACACTCCCATTAGGTGCAATATTCATTAAGGGTAATCTTGAAATAAAATATTTAATTTAATATTAATTTTATAAAATGACATCTATTTTAGAATATTTTTTTTTCTCTGAATTGCCATATAATCTTAAACAAAAGGAGTATTATTTTATTGATTTTAGCTTCTTCTCCAAAACCTAATTTTAACTAATCCATAAGCTGATTTTAACTGAATAAACATTTTTCATTTTTCCTTTTTATTTCTTTTTCCTAAAAGTGCTTTTGTAGAAATTTATCTGACCAGAGTTGTACATGTTGCAGCTTCCTTAGAAAATTTTGTCAAGATATTCATATTCTTCTTGGTGGTGGTGTCTATTGTCGTTCATTATTTTCCATACATGTTTTCAGAGACGGTATGGTTGCCGTGCAATGATGCTGGAAACAGTTGCAGCTGTCCCTGGCATGGTAGGAGGGATGCTGTTGCACCTCAGGTCACTCCGTAAGTTTCAGCAAAGTGGTGGTTGGATCAAAGCATTGCTGGAGGAAGCAGAGAATGAGAGAATGCACCTAATGACTATGGTGGAACTTGTGAAGCCTAAATGGTACGAAAGACTGCTGGTTCTTGCTGTACAGGGAGTTTTCTTCAATGCGTTTTTCGTGCTTTACATACTCTCCCCGAAGGTAGCTCATAGAATAGTTGGGTATCTTGAGGAGGAGGCTATACATTCTTACACTGAGTACTTGAAGGATCTTGAAAGTGGTGCAATTGAAAATGTTCCTGCCCCTGCCATTGCAATAGACTATTGGAGGCTTCCCAAGGATGCCAGATTGAAAGATGTTATAACAGTCATTCGTGCTGATGAGGCTCACCATCGAGATGTGAACCATTTTGCTTCTGTGAGTGTTCTTTCTCACTCGCTTAATCATCTTTTTGCTTGTCTTAAAAGTTAAAACAGCGATGCTTCTTCAGCTCCACCAACTTATCCACTAAAATTGTTATTATGATATATTTGTTTTATACTTCTTTCATTTCCATATTCTCTCTGACTTATACTGAATTTTATTTCTTGGAACAGAAATCATGAAAATTGTACATTATATAAGGTAAAACTCACAAAGAATAATAATATGGCTGACAGCTAAATGGGAATTCTTCCCACAATCTTCTAATTGACCCTGCCTATAATTTCAATACGAGGGGCATGCAGCCGACGAGTGTGCAAGCAGCTTTGGCTGCAGAAATTTATTACTGCCAGAGAACATACATTTGTTGTCATACATAGTTGAATAGAGACAAAAAGTATAGTTTCATTTTTCACTACATTCACATAATGAAGATTGTTTTCGGTGGGACCCGGTAACCACCTAAGTGGACAAGATGTTATATGTAAGATATGCTTTGTAGTTCTGATATGTTCTTTTGGCCGATCTAGTACTGCTATGTTTTGTGTTCATCAGAACTTAGAAGAAAGTGAGCTGGTACATTATTTGTTTTAAAACAAAGGTTAATTAGTTTACAGTTTACTTTATTTATCATATCAAATGTGTCTCCGGGTTGACATTGCTTTTGCATTAGTGTTCCTCTTTTTTTAATACAACTATGTTTTTCATGCAGGATATCCACTTTCAAGGTAAAGAACTACGGGAAGCACCGGCTCCTATTGGTTATCACTAGTCTTTATTGCCACGGATATGAAATTACCCCTTTGGTGTGAAATTAGAAACCTAGAAGTACGATTGTATGCTTAGTACAGAATTCCTTTAATTCAATCTTGCTGTTGGATATAACAGTTATACTATATACCAATGATTCTATAATACAACCTCATCTGAGAACCATGTTTAATGTGATACGATAACAATTTAGTTAAGTACTTTTTCCGCAACCGGAAAGTTTGAGGACAATGACATAGAATGATGAATTGCTGTTCATTATTATATTTGATGAACTGCCAAGTATGGAATGGAAACAGTAATTTAGGTAACTGAATGATTGATAAGGTGTGATTTGAAGTTCTGGAATAAAACTCTGATGCTGGCAATGATTTTACATTTGAGGACTCATTTCATTCTCACTTCCTTTATGTGTGTAGACTTTTTTTTTTTTTTTTCTCGTTTGTAGACTTACCTCTTAATCTTTAATGGGCTTTATCTATTAGAAAGCAGGATTTGCATGCTTTTAATATTAGATTTAGATGGATCTTCAAAGAGGTAATGAGATGAGGATACTAGGGGTGCTGAAGAGGGACTGTGTCTGAGTTATGTGGGCATTGTTTGTTGGGTTGCAGTTGCACCTCAGTCGCATATATGCTTGTTTGATGAGTAGTGAAGCTACTTGAATATTTTCGTACTGAATATGTACGAAAAAGATATTTGTAACTTTAGATATAAATGTCATTTTGCGGTTATTTTTGTTTTATTATAAAGTGGACTCAAAATTTTTATTAAAAAGATTCATAAACTCGTAATGTCTTCAATTACTTAAAGACACAAACTACTATGATTTGTTTGACTATTATTGATTACTACTTATTATCTCAATTAGATATTTTTAATATTTTTTTTTTTCAATTAGACATTCTTAATTTTTTTTTTCTTTTTCACTTGGAAGTACATTTTACACATACTTGGTCAACTAGAAAAATATATCTCAACTATTTGACATCGATTTTTTATATCTTTACAAGTATATTTAATATTTTTAATCGCCTATTCGATTTAACTTAAAATTATTCTTAAACCATTCAATTTATTTGTTATAAATTCAAAATATAATTTATATTTAAAAATATTTATTTCTTATAAGTTTCAGTAATATATTAATTTTTTAAAAAATATATATAAGAAGAGTAAAGAAAATTATGGACACTTGATTTGAATATTTATTTTCTGTTTTTATTTTTAAACTTTCAAAATTTAAAAAATATATATCGAGAAAAAAAGTATCTTAAGGTGTCAGTGTATTTTTTACTTCTTAAAAAAAACTAAAAATATTGATTTTTTATTTTTGGTTTTGGATTTATTTTTGAAAATATTTTAAAATAAATTGTTTTCTAAATTTTAAACAAACTTATTCTTATTCTTATTTTTTTAAAATGAAAACAAAAAACTCCAAAATTAAGCACCAACTTATTGTATTTCTGAGAATGTGTTATTCTAGGGAATATTACATAAGAATGTAACTTTTGGGTATTTAAAAAAAATTATATTGGCTTTCTATGAAATACCCGTTGGAAATCTTTTTAATATTCCTAGACATATTTAAAACATGTGCTTGATTCACATTTTTTTCCCCTAGAAATTTATGTTATAGTTACTAAAATATCTTTTATATTTAAAAAATTATATTTTATATTAATCACCGAAGTTTTCAATTTTTACATGGTTCTCGTACGACTCGATGCAAAGAATACGTATACATCACACATAACTAAAAACTTGTGAGCATAATAAGCATAACTCATTAAAAAACAGGCAACAAATAAATCTAAGGACAATTATATGTACAATATTGTTTAGACATAGATGCTATATTTCAGTCTATTGTAACAAACTTTGGGTACCATGGCCACTTACATAAGCAATACGTGTGAAAAAAAAGGTATGTATTATTTAGTAGATGGGTAACGAGATAGCGAGGATTAATAACATGGGTATAATAGAATTTTTATACAATAAATATAATTTCTACCACATTATAAAAAATTCATATTCTTAGTATTAAATAAAAAAAAATCACACTCTCATCCTCATTTTATGTAAATAAAATCAATCAATATAAAATCAGTATAAACACAAGAATTTCATTTTCCTAGAAATAAAAAATATTTTTTAATTATCTTCTAACAAAAATTGAAATATATATTCTCATTTTCATATTTCAAATATTCAACAAAAAAAATCCACATCTGTGATACAAATACTCTTATAATACACATATCTATATCAATATTTTTTTAGACATATTTTTATATTAATGATAATGTTTCTTCTTCTGAATATCAATGATATCTAGTAGTAATAAATAACAATATTTAATTAAAAATGAATAAGAAAAGCCCGGCTGGCGCCGAGTGTGAACAAAAACGTTTCTCACGATAGTAAAAGTCTCTACCAAACAATACTAGTGTGGACGACTTGCTATTTATTATTTAGGATAGGCAACTAGTACAAACTACAAAGCGTGGGAAGCGTGAGGACTCTTCTCTGTTCTCTTAAGTCCTTCCCATTCCAATGGATTCTGCGTTCTCCATCAACACCACCGCGCAAGTGGCGCTCTTCAGAGCGCTCCACGGTCATCTCCACCGAGCTCCTCAACGCGCCTTGCTCCGCCGCAACCTAAAATGCCTCGTTACTTCCTATAACAGCAGCAGCAACTGCTGCCGCATTCCGTGCTCTTTCGGCTCCGTGCCGTCGCCGTCCTCGCTTCGATCCTTCCGCGGACTGCTCCCGCGAACGCCGCGCTGCATTTCGAGCTCCGCGGCTTCCTTTGCTTCTCCTGCCGGCGGTGGAAATGGCGGCGCTGGAACCGGCGACGGTGACGGAGGTGGCGGTTCTGGCGGTGAGTCTGGAGATGCTAATCTCAAACTGGTAGGAGACGCGTCTCAGGAGCTTTCCGCACTTTCGCCTGATGTTATCATTCTCGATGTTTCGGTGTGAACTGTTCACTCTGAGTAGATTTTTTATGTTATTATTGTTTTTTTTAGTAAAATAATAATTTAGTTTTGTTTATGTCTGTGATAGGGAATGGTATGTGGGGGATGTGCGGCGACTGTGAAAAGGATACTGGAAAATCAAGTAAGTTACTGAAATTTCGATTTGACTTGGCTTACAATCTAAACTTTACTGATGCTTCCATTATTTTATAAAACTGTTTATCCAGTTGCAGATTGTTGTTATGACTTTTAAGATAATTATTATGAAAGTCAATAAACTTATCATATATGATAATTTGCGATTAGATGATTTTACCCGGTCAATGCATAACTTTTTTTTTCTTCTTTATTTATTTGCATGATAATTGGTGTTATGTTGGTGGTGATGGAGGCATTCTGCCACGTTTACACCATCCATTAGTAAAGTGGATATTACGAGCATTTCATTTCAATAGTCTGTGTATGTTGTTGGAGATGATTAGCATTAAGCTGGAAAAATCATGCTTAGGCTTAGTAGTTTGGTGTCTGATAATTCTTAATTTTAACTTGCTTTTTATTACACTCGTTTATAAGAAAAAAAAAACCTGAAAGCTAGTTTGTATAAAAAAAATATAAACAAAGAGAAAAGTTAAGGTGGATAACAAAGAGAAAAAGAATATATACATATATATATATATATATATATATTATTTTATTTTTTTCCTTTTCAGTAATCTAAATCATGATTCTTTACTTTTTTATGCAAATGGATGTTGCACAGCCACAAGTGTCATCTGCTAGTGTAAATTTAACAACAGAGACAGCAATAGTTTGGCCTGTATCTGAAGCAAAAAATGCACCAAATTGGCAAAAGCAATTAGGGGAGGCACTTGCTGAGCATTTAACTAGTTGTGGCTATAATTCTAGCCTTCGAGGTATATTTTCAAGACCACAAGTTTAAGATTATATACACCTCATTATTGTCCATTTCTATATTTCCAAATTCTCATCATCTCTGAAGATTATTAGCTGTTATTATTCCTAGTCCTTGTTAATATTAGTATTTAGTGTTAATTTGTAACGGTTTAATTGTACTCCATGGACTGAAGTTGAAGCTATAATTTTGGTTTGAAATTCTTAAATTTGTGTGAATATAAATGACCAGCAACTGATCTTCCTACATAACTTCAATTTGGAAACAATCTGTGCTAAGCTCTTTCTAGAGTAAGAATAAGATTTATAAGCATGGGGATACCTTTTGAATTGTTTAATAGACGTACCATGCAACATTGGACACATTACTCCTCTGGCTGTCCACTTTGCAGTCATTACTTCAAATGAGATTAGATATTACCACGTGTTGTAGAGTTTCATTTGATTTACATGAAGTTGGCGGGTTAAGTGGCAGGTGAAGAAGCTAGCTACTGAAGGATTTATTTCACCATATAAATGCAAAAAGTGGTTGTCTGGAGTCAATGGTATGCCCTCAATTCATGAGGTTCTAAGTTTTAACACATTACCTTTTGTATGAGTAAACTGTTTTCAAATCCTATATCCACCCTACTTAGATATATAGGATAATTTAAAAACCATTATTCATGTTATAATTTCTCACTTCAGTAGGTGAATCTCCGTGGCTTCTTGTGATGGGTATTGGAGATCCATGTCCATGTTCAGGCGCCCCTCCATGGTGAAGAATTTGCTGATGTTGAATCTGATACTAGCAATCCTCTAGTTATCTTGAATTTTGAGGACTCCTATTTTTTATTTGCTTCTATGATAGTTGGAATTTATAGTTTTGTATTGTACCCAATTAATGTTTCCAGCTGCTGTATTTTATTTTTACCTGCTGTAGTATAATAGACATGTAACACCTTTATTATTGTTATAACTTATATTGTTCTCCTTTCATGATGTGTTTTTTCTCCTCATCATTGAGTTCTTTTTATCATGTATTAAGATAATGACGATTCAAGCTTTTCTGCTATTTGTTTTGTAGCGTTGAGAAATTTTTATTTATTTATAGGCCATATTCCCCTTGTCCATATTAGTCTACTCTTACTAGCGAACAAATGATTGGGAAGATCAAGATAGAATATATTGCAAGTGTCTGAGGAGAATCTGGTGTAAATCTTGTCTGTTGCTATGAATTGCTTCTATTTTGCTTTTGTTTTTGGGTCCTTACTCCTTAAGAGGCTATATAACTATGGGCGCAGGGGCACCCTGAAGGGTAAGGTGGGTATTCTGAACTGTTACTTTTGCACCTTAAATGGCATGAATCACCACCACCTCATTCTTGATTACCTGGGTGCACATCTTTCCTCAGTAGTCGGTATATTCTAGGAGATTCAAATTTTCTGTTGAAATTATGGGGATTTAGGTATAAAGGGGGAAAAAGAAGAGAATAAAGACTAAATATTTTGAGATTGATATTGACTTGATATAATGTGATGTATTTCAATTAAGATATTCATAAAACCTAGAGAACTAACCCTTATTTGTACCAATCATTATCCTGACTAAATATGAAACAATTCATGAGATAATGAAACAAGGTAACCAATTCTAAGAGATAATGAGGAAAAAGGGAAACTAATCCTAAAAGATAATCTAATATGTTCTAAAAAAATATATAATATTAGATTTTTCATATATTCTAACATTTCCCCCCGAATTTGTTCATGTGAAGGCCTGATTGGAATCATAGCTTATTCTGCTACTTGAGTGAATAAAATATTGATTAAATTACAAAAATAAAGGAATTTCTTGGTAAAAATATTTTCTGATGAGGTCAATACTAGGTAGGTGCTTATTAACCACTAACCAGATGAGTGGTTAATGTTCCTAAATTTGAAATATTTTTACCAATAATTATTTAATGGTAATTTTCCTAATATTTTTTGGAGAAAGCAATCAGATACTAGTCATTTATAAACTTTATCTTGGTTCAGATTATAATTTTCAGAGTGATTAAATTCTTCTGCTAGGTTGAAGCTTAAAGCTTGTATATGTAGTTTAAATCACACCAGCTTTTTCCTTTGATGTGTTTGATTGCTGATCATTCTGCTCCTGAAAGTGCAGACTCAACAAGAGACAACTTCCTCCAAATTTTTGAAAGGAAGATGGAGGAAAGACATAGACAATTAAGAGAAAGTGGTAATCATCTAATAAAATCTTTCTACATTAATGTTGCAACAAGAGCCAGCTTATGATATTTCTGAGTGGTTCTCTGATGATTCATCTGTTGTGACTTTTGAGGCTAATTGATGTGCTTCCTTTCTTTTTTATATGCTGTTCGAAGGTCGTGAGCTAGCTGTTTCTTGGGCTCTATGCGCTGTCTGCCTTGTTGGCCATTTCTCTCATTTCTTTGCAGCAAAGGCACCATGGATCCATGTATTTCATTCCATTGGGTTTCATCTTTCGTTGTCTTTGTTTACGTTGCTTGGTCCTGGCCGCCAACTTATCCTTGATGGCTTAAAAAGCCTTCTTAAAAGGACGCCAAACATGAACACCTTAGTTGGTCTCGGGGCTTTATCATCATTTACAGTCAGTTCATTTGCTGCCTTGCTGCCAAAATTGGTAAAATGCCTTTATGAAGTTTGTTATCTCCATCCTGTAATGTTGGATTCAATTGGTTGCTGGCTACATTTAGTAACACATTTATCTTAAAATAATTAAAGAAAATAGAACACTCAAATTTCTTTTGTTGCTGGCTTTGTTGTGGTCTGTCATTTAGTTATATGACTATACAGTTATGCCAAATTTATGATTGCTATGTAGCTATTGTTTGCAAGATTGCTATTCCCTAGTAGTTCACCGATTACTATAATATGTAAATTCCCTTTTGGTTTGTTTTTCTGGATTGGGCAAAATACTCTTTGATCTCTTTTATCATTTCACAGATACATGTCTATACACATGTTGGTCCCCAGCTTTCACGCATGCATTGCTCATGCTCAAGCAAGTTGATAGAGTCAGTTATATTGATCCAATGAACTGTGTATTTGTTCACCATAAATAAAGAAATAATAGCATACTGTTCCTCCATAGTCCATGTTCATGGTCATCATTTGGTTTGGTTTTAGCCCATGCCTACATCTTATTTACATTACAATGCTATAGTTTTTCTTTTTCATTTTGGTTAAAGACTAAATAATGGTGGATGTGACTTAGGTTGATGCTTATTTATCTACTTTGTTTGAATAGTGTTCTATACTTCTATTCATCTTATTCTCATATAAGAAAAAGAATAACATGTTTATGGAGTGGTTGGAGTCCCTCGCATTTGACAGTCATGAGTGGAAACCAACTGTTGGTTAGAGTTAGATGCACAGCATGTGCTTGCTTGTACATATTAACTAGAAGCTAGAAAGTATATTTGTTTTGTGAAATTATGCAGTTGGATTTGTGATAGTGTATGTAAATATAAATTTAATTGTGTTAAATGATCTTTTTTAATGTTTATGCAGGGTTGGAAGGCCTTCTTTGAGGAACCAATTATGCTAATTGCATTTGTCTTGTTAGGAAGGAATCTCGAACAGAGAGCTAAGATTAAAGCAGCCAGTGATATGACAGGACTTCTTAGTTTATTGCCACCAAAAGCTCGCCTTCTTTTGAACAATGGGGAAACAGAGGTTGGCTCGGTTGTTGAAGTTCCTTCTGACAGTCTTTCTGTTGGAGACCAAATTATTGTATTACCTGGAGTGAGTAATATCAGAATCTACATATTATCGGATACAACCCTGTAGCTCTTTCACCCTTTTCTAGTTTCAGAAGAAGCTTTAGTTGTGTATTCTTTCCAAATGGATGTTTGTAGTAGTGGGATAAAAGTATCAAGTGAACTATTGAAAAGAAATATGGTAACAGTGATACACATTTTGTCCACAATTGGGTAAAGGTGGAAAGAGACATTACCCATATAACCACTTTCTTTGTTTTCAAATTTGCAAACTATGATGATCTTTGTGCTGCAAAACCGTTGCTAACAGCATTTTGAAGTTTGAACTCACTCTTAGATTTTGATAAGTAATATGCATAAAATGTCACATCTATGTAGCTATTCCTTTTAACCCATATATCCTTTTTCCTAGGATCGTATTCCAGCTGATGGAGTTGTGAGATCTGGTAGAAGCACTGTAGACGAATCAAGTTTTACTGGTGAACCACTGCCTGTAACAAAAGTACCTGGGGTACTTTCTATCTCAACATATTCTCTTATAATTTGAGATTTATTTGGCTTTTGACACAACTTGTAGCTTTTATTGGTTCCTTTGAGCACATGCGGATGCTGTGATCATTGATTCTAAGTTCATCAGTGCATTGTGTGCAGTTTATCAGTAAAACAAGAAAACCATTTTACATATTAATGCATGATGGGCAGACTTCATTTTCTGTAGATATGATTGACCCCTTCACATTTCTGTACCCGTGGCAGTACCGGACAGTTGATTTTAGCGACTGATTGATGGGTTTTATTTCTGCAGAGTGAGGTAGCAGCTGGGAGTATAAATCTTAATGGAACTCTTACAATGGAAGTGCAGAGACCAGGTAGTGAGACTGCTATGGCAAACATTGTTCGTCTAGTTGAAGAGGCACAAAGTAGGGAAGCTCCTGTGCAGCGGTTGGCTGACAAGGTTCTCCTACTGAATCTTTTATTAATTAATAGCAAGTTTTGTTTTGTTTCTACATCAAGTGGTCTGGCTAGTTGCTGAAGTTAGTTTCTGCAAATAGTAATGCAGATATACAGATTTAGCGTTGTAATTGATGCTCTCTTCTGGATTGGAAGAATATCCACTCTTGATAAATAAGATGTAAAGCTTGAAGTCTGTGCAGGATTTTGTATATAAGCATTGATTTATTTTTATAAATTTATTTTAGAATTAATACCCCACTGTGGGATATCTTAGCACACTCACCCATGCCATGAATTGGACATCTTGAACGTGAAGTTTGTAGAATTAGACGTCTGTTGGTGGTGCAACATCAAAGACTGGATAGGCTATGATTTCAAAAACTTAAGCCATTAGGTGAAGATACATGAATGTTTTTTATATTACATCTCTAACACACCCCCTCACATAGTAGCCTTCCAGACTCTGAATAATGTATAGGTGGCAGGAACAATGACATTCTCCCGATACTCAACTTTTTATTAGAAATATGGGGACAGCAAGGATTGAACTCTAGTAATAGAGACTCTACTACCATATTAGAAATGGACTTATTAGGTGTACTTTGGTTGTATTCCTAGTAGACATGGAACATTTGAACATTATCCATGGATGTCTTTATATTTGCAACCACATTATTTGTGGGATTGTTTCATCTGACTTCCCTTTTTTGTTGAAGCATGTGTTTACTTAGGTGCTGAAAAACCATGTGCCTTCCATTAGAGCAATGGCAAGCATTGTCATACTAATATCCCTCATTGTGGTTGAAATCTTCTTATTAATTTGTCTTCCTTTGTTCTTCTGCTTTACTAAACTGAGTAGTGTTACCCTTACAGTCCTACATACATCTTTCACTAAATTGAATAACATCATTTTGTGTTTATCCAGGTGGCTGGACACTTCACTTATGGAGTGATGGCAACCTCTGCTGCCACATTCACATTCTGGAGTCTGTATGGCACACACATTTTACCTCCTGCTTTATATCAAGGACGTGCAGTTTCACTGGCTTTGCAGCTTGCTTGCAGTGTTCTGGTATGTTTTCAAATGCTTTCCATGAGCCATATATATATATATATATATATATATATTCCAATGTGTATGTTTACTGTTGAGGCACTAGGCAGCTTGAGCATATTTTGCCTTCATCTTTATGATTTTAGAAAATCATAACTGTAAAATGAGAGAAAATATAGAGGGATAATAGACTAAAACCGCGTGTCAGAGTACACAACGAATGCTTGTTTATATAGACAGGTAGTATTGATTAACATAATTGGCCCAGCCCAAAAATGTGTTTTGCTGCAGCAGTCCTGTCCAATGGACCCATCCTAAATATGAAGTACCAATCTAAAGATTATTCTTGTTACTAGATGGTGAAGTTGGTTTTGGATGGGCTGTCCCTACCATGGGTGCTAGTGGAATTGATAACTCATCCTTCCAACACACAAGTCACTATGGAGAAGTAAAATTCTTTAGTTTTCTTTTCTGTAAGAATTTTTAGGCAGCATTGTTTGTTATCGGTTTTTTTTCCATTTTTTTTACCTCTACTGTATTTTAAAATAAATAGGAAACAAAAGCTTGCACAGAATAGCATACAAGAAATACTGATTTCATTTGGATTTCATTTGATCAAAAGTAGTTCTTAGATAGCATTTGGCTCTACTTTTATGGGCTTTTCTTCTCCTTAAAAGGAGCAGCAAGTCAAACACAATTTTAAAGAAGCTCTAAAAAAAAAAAGGAGCTTCCGCAAAAGCTGATTGCAGTGGTCTCTGTTCTTCTGTTCCGAAAACTTCTACTCCCTCAAGGACATGCATGCCTACTATTGTCTCTCTCTCACTTGCCAATACCCTTTATGTTCTTCAACAGTGCAAAATGTTTGCCATAATTCACAATGTTATTGGTACTGCCAGTTTTAGCAAAATGTTTTAGGTATCTCATATTCTTTGTGTTGTTTGCTTTCTCTTGATAATGAAAGAGGGGAGGGGATAAAGAAACAGTCACGTGTGGTTTAGTGGATCAACCATTTTTGGTACCAATTACCAAATAGGCTAGGATGTCAGAGATTTAGGTAGTGAACAAATTAGTTCAGAGTGCATGGGATGTCGAACTTTTGGGTTGATCTTCATTTGTGGATGAGTTTGGAGTGCTTGCCAAGTGTTTTTTTGTATTGAAGTTTGAGTTAAGCTAAAAAAATATAAAATTACTGTTGAAAATCATTATATAATATTCTGATTCTATTAATAATAGCGGTTTATTGGAACATAACCTTTGATTTAGAGGAAACAAAATATCCTCTAATTAATTTAATGAACCTATATAAACACACATCCGTTGTGTACTCTGTTACACAGTTTTTACTCAATTATCCCTGTTTTTCCTCTTTTAACAATTGCCAAACAGTTTTAGCTTTATTTTTGAAAGTATTATTTTAAACTTAAACTTTAAAGTAACTTTTTAAATGAAAAAAGGAAAAGAAAAAGCACAGCCAAGCACCATCTTTGTCCAAGTAACCGATTCCTTTTATTTAGGGAATTGGAAGGCAAAATTAATTTTGAAACTCAGCCTTGCTGCCCTTTCTCTTTCTTATTTTCCTTAATTGAAAAGAGAAAATGAGCCTATTTTGAGCCTTTAGTGTATTGATGCAGGTTGTTGCTTGTCCATGTGCACTTGGGTTAGCCACACCTACTGCAGTGCTGGTAACATTTTCATGGAGACCACATTTATTATCACTTAGTTATCATTATGTTTGAACTAAGCCATGTTGTACACTTTTGTGTTTAAAAGGTTGGAACATCTTTGGGAGCTAAGAGAGGATTACTTCTTCGTGGTGGAAACATTCTAGAGAAGTTTGCCATGGTAGACACTGTTGTGTTTGACAAAACAGGGACCCTCACGGTTGGTAGACCTGTTGTGACAAACATTGTCATTCCTATTTGCATAAAAAATGCAATTTCAAGGTAGTGTAGGGCAAGAAATATTTGTTCATTTATCATAATCACTTCATTTGGAAAGATTCTTTTCTAAATATGTGAACTTTGTCTATCTTTCCTCTACATTTTACACAAGATATCCATTCTGCCCTGGATAACTAAACGGGTTAGAGAAAAAACTGTCTAGTTTTTCTGTATAGAATCAGCTCTAGGTTCTGGATAGGAGGAACTAAATGGGTTACAGGAAAAAGCGTAGTTAGACATAACAATAAGTGGGGAGCATTTTTTTTTTCTAAAAAACTTTAAGAAGAATCTTAGAATGTAGGTTTGACCTATCTCAACCTTAAAAAATCAGTTTGTAAGGTGAGGATTGCTCCTCACTTGTATACTCTATTTTGACACTATCTTTAACCAATGTGGGACTTCAACACACCCACTTTTTGCCTATGGCTACCTGCCAATGTGGGACTTCAGCACACCCCTCTTTGCCCACGGCTACCTGCCACAACTAAGGTGGGCTAAGGATGACCACAATTAAAGTGGCTTTCCAACACTCCCCACATGCTCAAGGCTATCCACCTAGAGCGTGATAAACACAAAGAAAAAGAAATGTGGTGTTTTGTGAAACACGAATATAGTGAGAAATCATATCAGGTTAAGTAGTATTTGTACTCTTAATTCATGATTTCTTTTGCTGCAGACTTACAGTAATGCAACTAAAAGGTAATATAACCTTGCCTTTCTTATGCAGCCAAACTGAAGAAAATGCTTTGTCTGATGTTGAAGTTCTAAGGTTAGCAGCTGCAGTAGAAACAAATTCAGTACATCCAGTTGGTAAAGCGATTGTGGATGCTGCTCAGGCTGCTAATTGTCATAATGCTAAGGTTCTCATTTTGTTTCTTGTTTATGTTTCAATTATGTTCTCTGCATTTGGGGTTTATCTTATTGCCTTATTCAAGCATTTGTGCTTTCCCTGTTGACATGAACATTTTATGATCTGTTTAGCAATTGAACTACTATCCTTTTCTAGAAGACGTGTCAATGGGTACTGCTACACTTTGTTTTACTACCGTTTTAAAGTCAGTATTTTGGTAGTCTGGCTAATTAACATGTATTGTAGAATAGAAACCATGGAGTTTTAATGTATGCATTTTACATTTCAAGTGCATTAGCTTCTTGTCCTGAAATTTGTGAAGATAAAACTGCTATCTTATGCCTTACAGCAAAATTTACAGGTAAAAGATGGAACATTCCTGGAAGAACCTGGATCTGGTGCTGTGGCAACAATTTATGACAAAAAGGTTTCTGTTGGGACATTAGAATGGATTACCAGGTACTTAGTTTGTCCAAGGATACACAATATAGTATGTTCCTCAATTTTTTTTTAATATTTTTCATTAATTTATTATAAAGAGGATATTTCCTTCAAACAATTGCAGCATACCAGTGTTTGCTTGCTTAAGACCTAGTCCACTTCACTAAGAAACTGGCAGCTTTCATTGTATTCTAACAAATATATTTATTATATTTGTGAAGAATTTTTTTTATATAAATTTCAAACCTTCAGCAGGTGATTTACTTTGTGCAGGCATGGAGTTATTAACAGTATACATCAAGAAGTGGAGAAGAGTAATAATCAATCCTTTGTCTATGTTGGAGTTGATGATACTTTAGCTGGCCTAATTTATTTTGAAGATGAGATAAGGGAAGACGCAAGAGACGTTGTTGATAGATTGTCAAAGCAAAATATAGGTGTATACATGCTATCAGGAGACAAGAGGAATGCTGCTGAGCATGTTGCGTCCCTTGTTGGAATTCCCAAAGAGAAGGTAAAGTGTTTTCGACATATTATATAATCTTTCTATATTAAGGTCACCTCTACGGCTGAGATTTTGGTGCAATATTCAAAACGTTTAGAGGCGACTGTTAGAAACGACAGTCTACATATGCTCATTGCCACATTGAAGAGTTCCTCCATGGAAGGGTAGCTGAGAACTGATGGTTGCTTGTTCTATAGAATCAAATCTCCCTGCTGTAAATGATCTTCAGCGGCTTTGAATCATCAATTGCTTGATTAGTCAGAAATTTTTACTTGTTCACTTTTGAATTTTGATGATAAGATACAAGGGTGGAGCTACAAACTCTATCTTGTGCATAACCCTCCCATGCTTAAACACATGAAGTTTTATATTCCATTCATTACAAGCTTGCAGATATTGAAAGTAACAGCCATTTGAGTTGAAGTTACCGTATGTAAGCTCGTGAGCTAAATTTGCTGGCTATTTGGGTTTTAGCTTAGATGTTTAGATAGATGTCTTGGGTCTGAATTCTCGTGTACCAAAAAAATATATTATGCTTGTTAATCATTTTTTAATTTTTAAAACATGGAAAGAAAATTGTTTATTCAATGTCTTAGATATTTTACCATTTGCAGGTGCTATCTGAAGTAAAACCAGATGAGAAAAAGAAGTTCATAAATGAACTACAGAAAGATAACAACATTGTAGCAATGGTTGGTGATGGAATTAACGATGCAGCTGCCCTGGCTTCTTCACATGTTGGTATTGCATTAGGTGGAGGTGTCGGGGCTGCTAGTGAGGTGTCTTCTATTGTATTAATGCGCAACCAGCTCTCACAGGTCATTATTATTTACCTTAATTTTTTCCTCAAATTTACTTAAAATACTCTTATATTTCTCAAAAACTATCTTGTTTCTATCATATTCAATTTATTGTTGCAGTACTTTTTTATTTGACTTCATCTGTCAACCATAAAATTTATGTTTAAAGGAAATCTACTATGTGAAAATGGCATGTGAAAAATCCTTTCCTCAATACAGAAAGGTTGAGCTTTTATCATGATACTTTTGCATCTGGATGCCTTTTGCTTATACATGAGCTGATCTTCATGAATGTGGCGGAACATACAAGGGGCGAGGGGGAGCCATGGCCCCCCAAATTTTCCTGGAAAACATATATATATGTAGACATTTCTAACATCATGTCCCCTCATTAATATAATATTATTTTTTTAATATGTAACTGATAAAAAAGTTAACATAACTTTTTAAGATTTAGCCAACCTGTAAAATTGAATATATATGAATCCTTTTCATATTATATTATATTAATATACACGTATATTTAAATACAATAAAATGTGCTTTTATTTTAAAAAAAGTATTTGGGAAGCCAAAGTTTCACTTGCCCGAGACAATACTACACGCTAAAGGGAAAACAAAAACTTTTGTTCAGCCTATTGGTTGCTTAGCTTAGCAAGTGACAAAAGAGATGTGAGTTGCATAAGTTGGTTGTACATGGTCTATTAAAAAGAACGAAAATAATTTTTGGACACTCATGCTAATCAACACTCAGAGAAAAATAAATAATAGAAAAAAGTTATAAATATAATAGGTATTTGATATGACGAGAGAGAGATTGAAACAAATGAAAGGTGCTAATGAAGTGTTTGAAATATTGAAGTGTTTGAATATCATTATCCTAAAAGAAATGGGTAAAAAAAAGGAGTGCTCAAAGCTTTGAAGAAGAAAAAAAAGTAAAGAGTGTTGTGCTATTCTTAGATGTTAGAAAATTTTCTTCTCTTAAATAGTTAAATATCTTTAGAATTGTTTTACTCTCATGTCTTAACGTGACATTGATCAGTTTGTTTAAACTTATTTGTTAAAAAAATACTGATTTTAATAAAAAAAACACTTATTCTAAAATTACTTATTTTAAGTTTAAACAAACTGGTCACTTTCTTATTTTAAGTTTAAAAGGCACTTATTTTAAAATTACTTATTAAATATGTTGTTCTTAGCTGTTGACCTTGTCAAAGAATCCCTTAGCTTATAATCACTTTTAACAGTTTAGATGACAAATTCCTCAGAACGTTGCTCAAATATAATATATAGGATTGGAAGCCACTTTTTGCCAGTACATTTCATATCCTTAGAGACATCTGAGAGTGGATTCAAAGTAGTTGATTTACATGAAATATGTGGGATGTTTACTTCAATAGCAAATGAATGTTTTGGTACTGTTCTCAATGCCTTTACTTTTATATGGACACTATATGTGCACCCACAATACTTTTTGGATGTTTATTTAGATAATGGAATGTATATATTATTAGACGACTAATCTGTTTATTTAATTGCAGATAGTTGATGCCTTGGAGCTTAGCAGACTGACCATGAATACTATAAAACAAAATCTTTGGTGGGCTTTCATATACAACATTGTAAGTCTTCTGCTGTCCAATTATATAAATTGATCGGCATGTTTGTGGGGTTTGTATGGCTAAGAATTTTCCACATGCTTAATTCATTGCCATACTTTCCGGCCTACATTTTTATAAAATTTGATTTTTGTTTCTCATAGAAAAGTTGGCTTGCTGAAACGTGGAAAATGTTCTTATCATTTTCTATTACGATGATCAACAAAAGAACCTTCCAGATGAAAGAATATAACTTGTAAAATGAGAGAAAATATAGAGGGATAATAGACTGAAACCGTGTGTCAAAGTACATGACGGATGCTTGTTTATATACACACATAGTATTGATTACACATAATTAGAGGATATTCAGTTTCCTTTAAATCAGATCCTCTAAATGAGATATCTTATCCTATAACATCATTATACATAAAATTCTTGATTCTCAACACTCTCCCTCAAGTTAAAGCTTATTGTTCCCAACTAATAAATAAAAACATAAAATTGAGTTCCACCAAAAAACAATGTTTGAAAGACAACTCAAGGATGTTAGCAAAGTCGGGGAGTATTGCTAGAAAGATAGCATTGCCAAAGAGCTGGAATAACCATCAGCCAAAGAAATTTATGGCAAGCAAAGCAAGCAAGTTTCAACCTTCTTAAGAACCTCATTTGGAAGCTTCAAACCAATATTTTGAAGACAACTCAAGGATGTTCGTGAAATCAGGGAATATTGCTAGGAAGAGAGAGCTGGAACACTCATCAGCTTAAGTAAATCCAAAGCAAATTCTGATCTTAAAAACCACATTTGGAAGCTTCAATCAAATATTTTGAAGACAACTCAAGGATCTCAATGAAATCGGAGAATATTGCTAGGAATAGAGAGCTGAAACACTCAACAGCTTAAGTAAATCCAAAGCAAATTCTAATTTTCTTAAAACCAAGAATTGGAAGTTTCAAACGAAGTGTGGAGACCCAGTTATTCAAACTGAAGAGACGAAATCATCATAAAGTGACAACGAAGAGAGAGAAGTCACTCAGAAACACGCTAGAAAAGGACAGCAACAAAATAGGCAACTTTAGTGCTATTTCTTTTGTCAAACCTATGAACATTTTTTCTTCTGTTTTATGGATTGTGAACCTTCTTTTGGCATCAGATACTAGAAGCCAACATTACAAAAACATATCCAACAACAGTTAGGCATAACTTATCAACTAATCCATGCATGATTTCCCCGTTTACTTTGGTTGTCTTTTCCTTAAAAACATGGTGCTGATTTTGGAGGAACTTGAGTTACGACTTGTGCGATAGTTGATTTCTCTCATACCAAATTCAACTGTATTTTTAGGACTGATACTTTTTGTTTTGTTGTTTCAATGTTTCTGTTCTTATTTGTGATTTTGGAGCATTTGAAATACTTTTTTATTTGTTATTCAATCGTCATGGTGTACTTATACCTCTATCTTTATACAGGTAGGAATTCCAATTGCAGCTGGAGTGTTATTTCCCATAAATGGGACTGTGCTAACTCCATCAATTGCAGGGGCACTCATGGGGTTGAGCTCCATTGGCGTAATGACTAACTCGTTACTTTTGAGATTCAAATTTTCGTCAAAGCAGAAGCAAATACATAGCATATCGCCAAAGACCAAAATCCATGTGGCCCAAAATCAGAAAACAAACCACCCTTATTAGATGTTGGATGCAGGCACACAGCAACGCAATGGAAAGGAAGTTCCCCTCCTGATCTCGGGTCAGGTAGAACATTACAGAAGTATACACTTTTAACCTTTGATTTGAGGCTATCAATCACCCAAGGATGAAAAGAAATCAGTACAGATGAGAATTTAGATGTACAAAACAGAAGTGCAAGAATCACACCATAAAGTGAGATGGGGTTCAAGTAACTGATGTAATGTAAGAGAATAAATTAGATAACTCATTGCTGGGGGATACTTTATTTGATTCTCAAAGGTCTCTCTTTAGGAGCTCTCTTGCTGTCTTCTTTAATCATAAGCTCTGTGGCAGCTTTTCACTTATGACAAGCCCATTTTTCCGTTGGCCTTTTATTGTTTATAAATTAGATCTTAAAGTCTTGATTCATGTTTTAAATGTCTTTCTAGTACATGAATCTTTGAATTAGAACTAGACTTATGTTGGGCTAAGATCTGTTTATATTTCTGTATTTAAATGTCTCAAAGTCTAGTCAATTTACTTCTAGAATACACCTATAATTTTAAATAAAACTTTAAAATGTGTAGATTGGGGTGAGCCATGGAGGGCGATGATATTGTTTGACTTCATCTTAAAATCAATTGATATTATGTAAAATTCTCAACAAATACAAGCTACCTTGAGAATTAAGACAAACGATGCGAGACTTCTTAACACCTCAAGATGTCTCTTAGAATCAACAAGCCTACCTAGAAGGACTATAAATATTATGTTAGATTTCAATCATTTGACATTAAGTGAAATTGTCCAATAAATATATAAATTACACCTGAAAATTGAGGCAAGGGATGTGAAACTTCCTAATAAATGTATTTGTTCCTCCTTACTTTCAATTTCCAAACTAGTGACTTTAGTGTTAAATATCAAAAAGTCTTATGTTTATCAACTGTCAATGTAAAAAATTATCAACTAATAAAAAATTATCATTAGTACAAGTTTTAAGATAATTATTATAAAAATCATTACATTTGGTAGATTGTGATTAAATAATAATGTAAACTTGCATTACAATGCAGAAGCTATCTTCTCATAAAAAAACAAGAGAAACTTGCAACGATGCAATCTTCAAAGAGGAAGTGTAATCTCTTTTAAGGTTTAGTAACTAAAATGCCTCGTAAAAGATGAGATTAGGCAAACAGTTAACACAAACTAAAGATAGTTGGATTACACAACTCGGTGTTCATCATGTTGAAGTGGAATTTGACACATCCACAATGTGTACATAACAATCTACAGTTTCTTTTTTTTATGACAAATCTACATTTATCAGTTTCTTTTTTACACAAAGGTATGCCAATTCCTTATATCTACAGTGCAAGCTCACAACCATGAACCTTGAAACAATTTCCAGATTATGAGCTGGAAAGATATTCAGCAATTTGAGGTGCCAAAAAATTGGCAATCAAGCAATTAAAGAGCACTGCAAAATGAGAGTTCCAAGACCAACTCACTGCTACCAAACTATAATTCCATATTACCTGTCAATTGTTTGGGTTGGAAAATTGATGGTCAAACCATGTAGGTCATGCCAACCTGCATCAAATGTGAATGGGGTACACTTAAATTTGTGATCCCCCTTCGGCAATTCTTTCTCAGAAAGGCATAAAAATAGTTTATAATTAGCTTCTTGATAAACCATGAGTCTTTTCTTGCTCTTATATCTCCGTGACCAAGAAGATAAACAACTCCAGATTCTTTAGCCTTGCGTATAAAAGATAGCTCTCTTTCAAGACTCTGCTCAGCATCAACCACTGCGGGCTTAGGAGATTCAAGGTTTGTCTCCTCCGATGTGCTTGCTTCAAAATTGGGTATGGGTATGGTTGTATCATTAAAATCAGCCAGAAGAGGAACACCAAGTGAATAAACACTCCCATTGGGAGCTATGAGAACCCTAGAACCAGAGTACTCATCCTCAGAGTCAGTATCGTCATCCCCTTCACTCTCAAGCGACCTCTCTTGAGCCTCACGACGTATAAACTTCTCTAGGCTCTCCATCAGCAGTTGCTCAAAAGTTTGGTGATTTTCTTTGCGAACATCTTTGTAACCATACCTGTTGAAGATATAAAATTTCTGATCAGGGTTTTAGGATTGACAAAAAAAAAAAAACACTTTAATTACAGGGACAGCATATACTATAGGGAAAATTACAAAAAAGACATCTTAGTAAAAAGTATTCCAGTTTATGACTTGAAAGAGTGGCTGAGGAGCAACCATTTATCAACTCAGTTAACCACTTATTAATTGTTCCTGAACTAAGTACTTTTACCAACAATCACATCTTTGTGACTTTTCCTTGTATGATTTGACTAAATTATTCCCTCGAGAGATGTCCATGTAAAGCTATAGCACATTTCCAAAAGTAATACGTAGGCCTTCTTTTTCACAATCCATTCAATTTTTCAAAAGCTCATACCTCAACTGAACTAGCAAAGGTACACAATACACAATATCTCAAAATGTAAAATATTTAGCTAGTTACCTGGCAATACAGCGAAATATATGATAGCTTCTCTGGCAAACTCGCCGAAAAAGGAACCTTTCACTTTGAGGCACCATGGGAACTGGAACATACTTAATACTCACAAATATGATCATAGAGTGTATTGCTGGAAGTGTGGTTAGAAAATGCCCAAAAATGCCTGGAATTCCTTTTACCAACTCATTATAGAGCAAACCAATCCCAGGAGCTCGTATTGTCCCAAGATTGCAGCCTAATTCTTGCATCAAATCCATTGACAGCTTTTGCTTTACTTCAGTTTCATACTTGAGCTTGCTCCCATAATTCCATACAAACATTATAAAAAACATTATTACAGCAAAGACCAATATAATCCAACTTCCATCTGTTACACTCCACAAAACTGATGAAAAGAAAGTCAACTCCAATCCCAGGAAGACTACCGCAAAACTCAGCACTACAATGATGTGTATCTGCCATATAAGAAGCATAACAAGAGTTACTAAAATAGTGGTCATCATCATCACCCCCAGCTCAGCAATGCCTGAAAGACGACAAAGGAACAAGCTGAAAACAAATGCATATTTTATATAATGTAGTACAATAATAATAAAGGTAAATTCAGTGCATAACAATCAAATATTAACTCCCTCCTCCTGTCTAAGATGGAAGAATCAAATTATTATTGATGTATTCATTTTTACAAATTTAAACTTAAAGGTGAAAGCATTTCCTGAAGTAGACAGTAGGTTTTCAATGAGGATTGGTTTGACCGCTAGGATCAAACAGCATAGACATAAAGTTCTTGGATTTTGATTCCTATCAGTTGGTATGCCCTTGTTGAAACTTGTGACATGTTCTAACCTTGAAATGGGGTAACCTGCCTGCCCCCAACTATTAAATACCAAAAAAACAGAGCAATGCTTGATCATATCCATTTGGAATAAAATGATAGTTCCCACCTCTTAAAAGTGTTGTGAATGCAAGCAAAAATACCTTTATTTGTAAAGAATGACATTTTTCTGAAAATAAAGTCAGTTTTGAAAAACAGCATAATGATGATTTTCATACACTTTTAAGGGTTTTTTAAAAGAAAATCGGTTCCTCTTATACAAGGCTCCACCTCCACTATTACTATTCTTCAACTATAGTTGAGAATATCCAAGTGAAATCATAAGAGAGAAGCTCAATGTCTTTCCAAGTAATTGCAGTATCTATAAGCAACCTGTTATATACAGTTGGTCCCATTGAAAATGTGACATTATTTACAATTTGACATGCAATATGTGTATATGGCTGATAAATTTAACAAAATTATCTGTGTAAATAAAAATAGAGAAATTGAAATAAATCATTACCATATGCATTTCCAATCTCATCAATGCTGGATATAGAACAGACAAGCACCAAAGAAACAGCCAAGAGAAACCAGTTTATGACAGGAATATAGATCTGGCCCATGAATTTCCGAGAGGTATGAATTATTTTAAGACGAGGGAAACAACCAAGTGCAGCTGACTGTTTTATACAAGAAAATGTGGCTGTTGTCATAGCACGACTTGCAATTAATGCAGCAATGTTAGCAACGAGGAAAGTTGGCCAGAATGCACCACCTGCAAGCACAAAATAGTATTACATGAAGATTCTGTAAAGTGCAAAGACATATCACTGAAAACATTGATAAAGGCTAGTGCAGAAACTAAATAAACTAACACTTACTTGGAACAGAAGAATAAAAGGCATTACCAGCATCAGCATGGTTTTCCATAAGGTATGCAGCTTGACCCAAATAACCCAACAGTAGGCACGGTAAAACAAGAAATACAAATGTAAGCTACAAACAAACCACCATCAGTTACATCAAAATATTAGTTGATAAGATACAGAAAGTAAAACGGAAACAGAAGTTGTCAATTATAACATAGACATCATTCATTACCTGAACTGATCGTACAGAGAAATAGCAAAGATCTGCAAACATAGCCTCAGAGCCTGTAACAGGATCCAGTAACAATGTTAATCAGCAGTTCAAAAAAATTGTACGTGCCAGCAATACCTAAATGCAAATTGCATATTCACCACATTACAATATCAAGAGATTTTGGTTTGGGGAGCAGAGGATACTGTGATAGTGTTAGATGTTCACAGGGAATATGCCTAATAAAGCCTCAACAGTAATCTTTTTCTCTTACACCACATAAAGGAAGATCCAATACTGCAATGAACCCTCAAATTATGATAAAACTCATTAGGAATGTTATTCCACCTCAGATAGATAATGAACAGAAACTTAAGGCCTATTTGTTTTACATCAAGAATCAATTTCCCACACCGAGCACATTTTCTGATGCTAAATTTGTGGTTGTGATTAATATTGACACACATCCCAATTACAATCAACAGTTCAAAATCATTCCTATCAAAATCAATTCTACTCAATTTTAAAACATTGGGTACTTAGGCATTGGCCATTGCAATTGCTAGCAAAGAATTGGTTTATAAATACAGAACAACAGACACACCAACTGAATCAAATACAAAAATATACATGACAAGCAGAACATGTATAACTAAATTCAACATATCCATGACCCTGCATATATGTGCTTACCAGTTGCACACAGAAGACAGCCCCCAAGAGAATACCATGCCTTGGTTGGATTCCTTGCAAAGAAATAATATATATGAATAGGATTAAATGCCCTCAAGACACTGCTGTCATATTTGACAAGGTTGTATATACCAATGCCCGCAAGAGAACAAAACCATATAAACAAAGCAGGTCCTACAGCAAGCCCCACTTTACTTGTTCCATACTTCTGTACACTGAACAAAATGACAAGGCAGGCAACAGAAATCATCACCACTTCATCTGCATAATAAAGGAAAAAGAAGAAAAGATTAATCCAACTACAAAAATGATACTAAAATTACAATATTTAGCCAGATTCTGCTACAGACTCCACCAGGATTACCTAAACTATAGGAAACACATCCCATATTATCACACTTTGGTTGGATTGACATACATAGCATAAGCATTCTACAAACACAAGACTGAATTTGGTCAATGCTAGGACCAGAAAACTCAGACAACATTAAATACAAAAAGGAAGCCTAAAAGCTATTACTGTTATAGGAAAAGCTACAAAAAATTATTCCAAAGAGGAAAGACAGAAGTCTAAGTTCTCTGGATTTGTCTGTAGATAACATGAAAATTAATAACTATTAAAGATACATTTGCTAATAGGATAGCACAATACCTTGCTTAATTGCATCTACCCCAACTTTCAAACCATTAAGAGATGATAGTACTGCAGAATGAAAAAGATATAAAGTAAGAATTAATATGAAGAAATGGCTATTGAAAAACAACAGAGGCCAGGTACACAAGCAACAAGATGACGTTACAAGTATGATATTAGTAATTTAGTATCAGTCCAAACACATTACAACAAAAAAAAATTCTGAAGAAGTTATAGAATACATGCACAACAGCAGTAAGCAACCTGACATTGCTGGTGTAACAACCCCGTTAGCCATCACCATGGAAATACCAGCAAGAACAAATAATAGTAGAATCTTCTTCAGAGTCACTGAAGTCTCTAGTCTTTCCTTGATTTTTAAAGACCTTTCAAGCTCGGCAGATGGCACCTTTAGCCTAAAGCCTGATATTCGGGCATCCGATCGCAACTGATTGGGAAGAAGACTCACCTTAGCATTTCGACAAATCAACGAGTACAATGCAAACGTACCACCTGCAGTGGTTTTAAAACAACCATAAACTTGAGTGCAGAACAGAAAACAATACTGAAGAATTATCTTTAAAACACTCAATTTAATATACCTTCCCCGTCATCATTGGCCCACAGAACAACAAGGACGTACTTCACTAACGGAATCAGGATTAAAGTGTACAAAACAAGCGACAAGGCTCCGAGAATATCTTCATTTCCATTAATAGGAGCCTTCCTAAACATAACACTGAAGGTATACAAAGGACTTGTTCCAACATCGCCAAACACAACACCGAGAGTTTGAAAAGCTAAGACAATTCCTTTTCCCACACTAACATCCTGAAACAGGACACGAGCAATAAGAGAATAAAAACAACACAAAACAGCACATCACTAATAACACGTAATTAATCCAATCCAATGCTTCCAATGTGGAAATTAAGCTAGGGAATCAAGTTGTTTTTTTTGTGGAAATCAACTAATCAAGCTTGAAAAGCCAGCACAATCCCTTCCCCACACTAACATCCCGCAATAAGAGAATCCAAACAACACAAAAACAATGCTCAACAGTGACATCACTAATGAATCACTAATCCAATGCAATGCTCTTCGATTTAAAGTTTGGGAATGACCTCGTAGTCGTTTCTGTGAGCGCCGGGAACCTCGAGGGCTTCGACGTCGAAGGAATCGATACGGGGACCGGTGCGGACGAGTCTCTGTTCAGCATTGTCCTCGTCGTCGGAATCAAACATGGCCTGGTGGCGCAAATCGGCGGCGTCGAAATCCTCGATCTCGGAGGGATCCTCCTCGTCCTCCTGGAAGACCCACCGCGATTCGGTCGAGTCGAGATCGTCCTCGCCGCCTAGCGAATGGTGACTTTTCGTTTTAGGGTTTGCCATGGAAAATGGGTATTGTGCTGATGATGATTATGATTATTGATTGGAATTGGAATGAAATGCAGTGCGGAACTGCAGAAGAAGGTGTTTTTTAGTCGTAACTGAAATTCAACAACTGCAACATGCGCTTTGTGGTGCAATGGAGTAATTCACAAGCACGAATTGAATTTTTCACGTACCCAGAATCGAATCTATTGATTGACTGTGAATCTTTATTAAATAATAATAATTGTATAAAGGTACCATTGTTTTGATGTTTTCCCTTTTTGAGAATACGAAAGGGGAAAGAAAACACCCTTTTACACACAGGTATTATTTCAATCAATCTATATTAACCCATCCAACTAAATCAAATTAACTAAGTATAAATATTTATTTTTATCTTTTAATAGATAAATAGATGATAAATTTATTCTTAAATGATTAAAATTTAAAATTTAATCTTTAAAAGTAAAAACAAATAAAAAAATACCATAAACTTATTTGGTCGTTAAATTTTGTTCGTTGTCATTAATGAAATAAGTGATACAGATGAACACATTTGTCACAAAATTAATTATCAACGTGGTCATACTAAATAAGTTAAATGAATATGTCAATAAATTATCATTATTCAACTTAAATGTTATAATTTTTTTGTTAAATGAAAATGTCAGTCATTCTTTTTACGTAATTTTTATTTTAAACCAAAATGTCAATAAGTTTACATTAGACAAAAATGTCAATAAATTATCATTATTGGACCAAAATATCCATAATTTTCTATTGTATCCAAATGCAGTCATTTTATTGAATGTAAATGTCAATAATTTTTTGTTGAATCTAAATCTCAATATGTTTCTATTAGACTAATTTGTTAGATCTTAACTATTTATTAGTAAAACAAACATACTAATATGATTACATAAAACGTTCAAAAAATCAACACAAAACTAAAATATGATACAATATTAAAAATTTAATAAGAGACTTCTTCCAATAAAATTTCAATTAACGTCATCAAGCACTTTTGTTTGGGCATTTTATATTATTGTAAATTTTGAAACAAATTATATGATATATACATAGATGTTAAAACTAAGGTTGCATTTGGTTTGTTAAGAAGACAGGATAGTCACGACAACAACAGATAAATAGTTGAGTCACATAATAACTTTTCGTACCGTACACGATTTGTATTTTTACTTTTGTTTGGACAAAAAATTGTATCGGAATTTAGTAAATTACAAGTTTTGAGTATTTATTCAGTCCATTATTCTTTGATTTGTACTAAGCCTCAGTTATTTTTTAATCAAACGTTGGACAAATATTTTTGTATTATTTAGTCTCTTATTTTTTAGCGAATCAAACACACCCTCAATATCTACATAAACAACACTCTTTTTTTTTAATAAAGCAAATATATATATATATATATATATATATATATATATATATATTATTTCAAATGAAAGTATAACAGACTTAGGATGAGATAAATTCATAAAGTAATTATATATTAAATTCATGTTTAAATTTTGCAATTTTTTAATTATCATTTAAGTTTACCTGAAATAAATAAGTATATTTGCATCCTAAATGATAATAAATGTAAATTTGTTAAAACTATTTGTTTTCTTTTTCTGTTTTTAGGCAATTTTTTTATGCACAAATAAATCTTATTCTTTAAAGAATATCATTACAATTCTGTTTAAAATATAATTACAATTAAGGCTTTTCATTCTTTCCAAGTTTGTTTAGTGCATATCATATTAGTTCCACAAATTCAAGCCGAGTGAGTCACACATCAGTTACCAATAAAAAAATAGTAAATAGTCATTTTTGTTTCTAGATGTGTAAATAGATGACAAAATTTCTCTCCCAATGATTAAATTTAAAAATTTGGAGAAATTTATCCTAAAATTATATTTTACGCTTAAATAAAATGAAATTTGGAGTTTATCAAATTAATCTAATAGAAACATACTGATATTTAATTTTAGCAAAAAATGACTGACATTTACGACCAAAAAAATTACTCACATTTTGATACAATAGAAAATTATTGATATTTTAGTCTAATAATGATAACTTAGTGACATTATTGTTTAGTTGAAACATGCAAATGTTTTGGTCCAAAATAAAAATTACAGACATTTTTGTGCAAAAAAATTATTGATATTTTTGTCCAAAAAAATACTAAATTTTTTGTCCAACAAAAAATTATTAACATTTAGGTCCAATAATAATAACTTATTCACATTTTGGTCAAATCTATTCCGCATGACTATGTTGACAATCAATTATGTTTGTCTTTTATTCTTGGCATTAGTTTCCATTAACAAAATTATGATATGGCAAACAAAATGATAAAGTCATTTCGTCATATCAGCATAGAGTGTCATGTCATCATTGATCTACAAGAACTAATATAAAAATAAATATAATTTGTAAGGATTAAAACTAAAAAATGACATTTTTGTTGGGATGAAAAAAATATGTCTCAAACTAAATATTATAATAAATGCATAAATATTAAAACAACCCTCAAGTTAAATATTAAAATTTGTACATTTAATAATGTAATACACTTAACACTATCAAGTTTTCTTGTAACTCTTATTATGAAAATTTACTTACCACCATTGTGAGTGCCTCAAT
Source organism: Glycine max (assembly GCF_000004515.6). NCBI lineage: Eukaryota > Viridiplantae > Streptophyta > Magnoliopsida > Fabales > Fabaceae > Glycine > Glycine max. The sequence continues at coordinate 5,569,420 of NC_038244.2, forward strand.
CACCATTTATACATTATCATTACAATCACCGTCATTATTACATTGTTGCGAACACCACCGTAGTCAACATCATTATTATTACTATTGTTGCTTTCTATCGCAATCATTGTTGTCATTGTCATAAATATTACTACTTTTTTGATTGTTGTTACCACCACCACTATTATTATCGTTATCTTCACTTTCATTGCTATTATCATTGTTGCCACAATTATTTGTTTGAAGGGGATGAAGGTTGAAACATGAAGGAAGACAACAGATAAAAGAGAGAGATAAGATAAATGAGTTAGAAGATAAAAGAAGTGTAAAAATTATGATGTGGATAAATTAATGTGAAACATTTATTTGTGGTCTTGCAAATATGTTATTATTTTGTTTTAATTTTTTAAATTTTTGTAATTATAAGTTAATGATGGAATAATATGATGACATCATCATTTTTATAATGAATATCAGAACGAAAGATAAAATAAACATAATTTATGAGGATTTAAAAAAATATAAATATGAAAAATAAAAATAAATAAATTAAAAAGATGCAAAAAAATTATTTAAACCTTACAAAAATCATGAGATTATTTTTTATTTCTTAAATGTAAAAAAAAAACATTTTAAAAAATGTAAAAAAGATAAGAAAAGAAAAGAGTTGAGTGTGAAGATAAAATATAAATAGAGGCATAGGCAGAGCGAGTATTCAAGAAGATTCTGCGGCCAAACGTTTCCTAGCCGAAACCCTAGCTAGCTCTTTCTTAATCCATAATCTCTCTTCTCTTCTTCTCTTTCTATCTGCAAAACAAAAATGTCTCACTTCGGACGTTCGGGTCCCCCAGACATTTCCGACACTTACTCTCTTCTCGTTCTCAACATCACCTTCCGTAAGCTCACCCTTTCTGTCTTTTTTCTCTTCACTTCAATTTTTCTGCTAAACCCTTAATCTAACGTTCGGTATCGTTTCGTTCAGGTACCACCGCCGACGACCTATTCCCTCTCTTCGACAAGTACGGGAAGGTCGTCGACATCTTCATCCCCAAGGATCGAAGGTTTTCAATTTGTTTCCCTCCATTTATTCATACGTTGTTTGTTTATTTGTTTATCTGATGATTATGTACTTTAATTTTTGTCGTGAAGAACTGGTGAGTCAAGGGGTTTTGCATTCGTGCGTTACAAGTATGCTGATGAGGCTCAGAAGGCCGTTGAGAGGCTCGACGGTATGTATGCTTGTGGTTTTTACGAACGAATGGTTTCGTGTGATTGAATGTGTTTCGTTTGAACGAACGAATTTTAACTATTCAGGGAGAATGGTTGATGGTCGTGAAATAACCGTCCAGTTTGCGAAATATGGGCCTAATGCTGAGAGGATGTAAGTTCCTCACTTGTCTTTGGTTATTTGTTTATTTGTTTGTTCATTTTGTAATTGTTATCCTGTCAATTTTTACCGTCGCATTGTTTACTCTATTGTTGGGTGGATTTTGCTTTTGTTTTTCTGAATAATGAAAATTATTTTTATAGAATTGTTTTGCAAACCATTTTTCTATTTGGAAGTTTTTGCCGTTCTCCGCTACTCAGACCATCACCATGGTGATAGCTTAATTTAAAAATCTATTTTACTGCTGGTATGTTTGGGATTTGCACTCCCAGTTGTTGTTGTTGTTGTTGTTGTTGTTGTTGGGGGTGAGAATGGAATGCCTGGAGAAGGAAGGTATTGCTATATTATGTGGGGTTTGAGATGAGAGCTGCAATGATTTGAAGAAAACGAAATAATCCTTTACTAAACAAGTTTCAAAGCAATCAATTTAAGAAAAGCTCCCAAAATAGACTTTTTTATAAAAACCAAAAAAAAGTTTGAACAATAATCATGCCGGCCTTTTGCTTCAATATGATGACTTTCTTCATTTAATGCATGATGAAGTATGTTTCTCAAGGATTCTTACGCATTTATCTGTTACTTAGTTGAGTTTTTCAAATTGCAGTCACAAAGGAAGGATTATTGAAACATCCCCGAGATCAAGGCGATCAAGGAGCCGTAGCCCAAGGAAAAGGTTTGCTGTTTTTAAATTTCCTTGCTGCTTCTAAAGTGTTGTGATTTTAGTGTCTTGAGAACTGTCAAACTACCATTGTGTAATTACTTTTCTTGTTGATACATCAAGTTGGGCAAGCATGTTTTGATTGTGTGTAATGAGTTGAGTGTTATGTTTCAATTACACATGTTTTCTTAGCTTTTATTTTTATGTTGTGATGGATGTCCACAGTATAGCTAAAACCATCTTTTGAAATATTCAATGGTACATCGAATGCTATGTTTTTGTGACAATCAAGCTATGTTTTCATGCAATCTAATTTTGGACTTCAATGAGATGTTATGTTACTTTTCTGATTTCAGCTCTTTAACTTTTCTAATCAGAAGAACTTGTACAGCATAAAATAAACTATGTTCGCTGCTGTGTTGAACCATGCTTATAGTATATTTCACTCAATTCCTATATTTTTTTAAAAAGTAAGCAGGTAGTTTTTTGCTGATTAGCCTTTGTGAATGCCTGAATGCTTTTCCCCCATTAACTATCATTTGTGCCATTATAAAGACAGTAGCTAGTATAAAATTATGTTTGGGAGATTTTTCAATAGAATTTTGTGTTTGGATTATCATATTCTCTCAAATAATTTTGTATAATTTTTTTTTCTCGAAAAAAGCTATTATTCTCCAAACAATATCAAACATGCCAAATGCCATTTATCTGATCACCTTGAAAACTGCTTTTAGTAATTAAAATGGATATTTGATAGCCAATATAGTTTGGCCATTCATTTTTTAATTAACAGGCTGGAGAAATGGATTGATTGATGTCTTTATTTGCAGGCATCGTGATGATTACAAAGATCGAGATTATAGGAGGCGAAGTCGCAGCAGAAGTTATGATAGGTATGAACGTGACAGGCACCGTGGGAGAGACAAAGATTATCGTCGCAGAAGCAGGAGCCGTAGTGCCAGTCTTGATTACAAGGGTCGTGGTAGGGGACGCTATGATGATGAGCGTAATAGTAGAAGCCGGAGCAGATCAGTTGATAGGTCTTCAATCATTGATAGCTAGCTCTTTCAACTGTGTTTTTCCCCATTTATTATTATTATTATTTGACTCTTTCATTTTTATTCTCTGTAGCGGCTCCCCTGCACGGCGCAGTCCTAGTCCTCGAAGGAGTCCTTCCCCTCAGAGGAGCACTTCCCCTCAAAGGAGTCCTTCCCCTAGGAAGAGTCCACGGGGTGAAAGTCCTGCAAATCGTAGCCGCGATGGGCGTTCTCCTACCCCTCGCAGTGTCTCACCACGCGGTCGCCCTGATGCTTCTCGAAGCCCTTCCCCTCGAAATTCAAATGGGGATGTAAGTAATGTTTGTCTTAAAGAATGTAGTAACAAAATGATCAACTTTTTAGTCAACATGGTATCTTGTACATACTGTGACTTTTTTTAATTATGCTCTCTTGCAGGAATAAGCTATGTTCATGAAAAATTCTGGAGACGCCGGACTATTGCACCTGTAGCTGTTTTGCTATTGTTGGATCTTTTAGTCTATGTGAATGATCTTATCGGAGTCATTGAAGGATTTTATGATCTAAGTGCTGTTTGGTAGGGTCAGACTTCCTGATGTTTTGAATGGTTTTATATTTTGACTTGCTATGTCGTCTACTTCGGTGTTTGGTAACTATTAGACCTTGCAGTTGACAGGTTAATCTCTCAGTTTGAGGGATTTTGCCATTTTATTTTTGTTATACTGTTTGCATTTTTCTCTCTCCATATCTCCGTTTTCATTTCCCAATTTATAGTAAGGAATGGCTGTGATCTAGTTAAAGCTCTGTTAATTTATGTTGAACAACTTATTGGGTTTTATAGTTATGATCGGGAAAAGTGATGAGAGCATGATAGGCGCATGTTGACTTTGTTGCTGTTGATGCTGTTTCTATGTCATTGATGATTGGTCGCGAATTTGATGCTGGTTGCAAGAGTATGCTGGTTTTAGGACTGTGATTGTTTTACCAGTGTGCTGATTAGACAGACAATTAGTTGACTTGGTTTTTTCCTGAATGATCTGATCATTGGTAAGCTCTTTTGGTTTACATTCTTGTTTCTTCTGGGATCCCTCATATCCATTGAGAATTCTGATCTTTGATCTCATATCCGTGTTTGGTTTTCATTGGGAAAAAGTTTCCTGAAAAGGATTCTTGATGCTGTGATGAACACGAGTTGAGCATATTTTGTCATGTAGCTGATGCCTCGTAGGAGTTGGACCTGTCATTTGTAGAGTTGGACCTGTGGGGTACTAAATATGAACTTTAATGTGCTGGTGTTTATTTCTAGTCACAGTGGTAACACCTTCATGGTTTATTTTTAGGGTATTTTAATCAATAATTTTTAACATTGATCTTTCAAGATTATAACATCTGCTACTTAATGTAGTGAGATACAATTGTTGTAGCACACTGCTCCATGACACTGTAGCTGTGAGGTGGTAGCTGATGCATCTTTAATATGAAATGCATGTGTTCGTGAATAATTTGAAGCACTAACCAATTACTGTAGCTGACTGTTGCTGCCCTTTTTGCTGGGATCGGGTTGGCAATGGTATTAGCGGTTGGTACTGATGATGGCTGTCTAGCTGTGCTGCTGGTTTCTGTTGATTCCAAAGCCGTGTGACAGAATTGTTTTTCATTAGTGATTTGGTTTTGTAGTCTCAATTTCAGTTATTCATTAATTCTTATGACACAGAGTTATCACACTTGTCTTTTTTTGCTTTGATATTGTGATAGCTATTGCAACATTGTGTTGTGTTTACTGTTTTGCAACTGAAATGATAACCAATGTGTTTTAGAGACGAGGTTCTTTTAAATTTACAAGTTTTCTTGGGTTGTTGGTGATCATTTCAAACTTTTACATTTGAGTGGCTGACTGTTATATGTCACAAGAAGTATTGAAGAGGTGCTTGCTGCCAAATCTTGCATACTAATCAGCATATTAATATCTTGTTAAGCTAATTTTAAACATTTTAGGGTTTGCTTTATGGTAATTGGATAAAGGTTTAGTTTTGAGGATATTGAAATCTCGTTAGGCTAATTTTTCTGTCAAGATTATTGTGTTCTTATTCTTGGTATAGGAGTCAAGTGAGTGCATTGATTATTTTGTTAAGTTCGTTGATAAGCTCAGCACACGACCAATATGAAATGTTCTATTTTCTTTAGTGGAGACAATTAATGGCTTCATATTTTTGTAGCAGTGGGGGAAGCTATATGAAATTGTAGTGGGATGAAAATACCCATTATCAATTTGATTTATGATCCAGCGTTATTGGATTTTTGCATATGTTGCGTTGCTTTCTAGATTTCAGAGTATGTTGGACGAGAATAGGAAATAGATTAATATCCTGTACTAGTTAACTTAAGATGATGTATTGAATATTGAGACTCAGATTTGTTATCTACGTAGGGAATGTCACTAGCCTTATCAATTGGACGAGGATGTGTGGAGAGTCCCCTCCGACTAGTTGAAAAATCCTACTCGATGTTATTGACCATATAGTAGTGGCGACGGTAACTGAGTTCCACTGCACGTCTTAAAAGAGTCACGTGAATCTCAATAACACTGCTAAACCCAAGCCAAATAAAAGTCGTGTTTTAAATATTGGAAGAAGAGGAAATTAAAAAAGGCGTGTGATGAAAATAACACCATCAAGGAAGTATAGGAAAAAAGGACGTGGTAGTTTTAAAAAGGTAGAGAAAACAATTACAGATTACCTAATCAAAAAAAGATTTACGTTAGGGAAATGCTATGATGGGAATATCCAGATATAGATGTCAGTCAGAGCTTGAGAAATACCAAGAAAATATAAGTTGGAGAGACATGGGTTCATGATAGAGGTTTCTAGGCTGCAAAAAAAGATGCCAATGGGAGTGTAGGGATGTGAGAATGTAGTTTTGACTGATTAAGTGGAGTGACAGTATGTTATGATTTCACTCATTGTAGGGGTTAAGTTGTAATGACTACGTAGAATGATTGAATGGGTGAGCAAATGGGGCTACAATAATTATAAACCCCATTTTGCTAAACGTGATAGTTGTTTATTCATTAACCAAATGCTTAACTAAATGTCCGAATTTCTAACTAAATGCATCAATCCAATAACAAATATTGCTGCTGTCTTATTGATGGTAACATTATAATTAGAATAATGCACTTCAAACAGATTCCGGCTACTAACATTAGCATATTCAAGCATAGATCACCGATAACTGCATAACGAATATATACCAACCAAGTGTTGTTCGTTAGCACGAAAGAAATATGCACGAAATGCCCGAATAGTGACAGTTTTTTAAAACAAGTATTCTTATATTTGATTGAGTAGTGACCAATTCATCGTCTAACCAAGAACAGGAGTAATATCCAAAAACGTATCACAAATTACCTAGCAGTTACCTCATCTAGTGGGGGGTTTTGGATAAATTTATCATTGTGTATAAAAAAAATGTTGACACATCTGCTAACCATCTATAAACAACTCCAAGTGGAACTTCCCTTGATCAAAGCTTCAAGTTCAAGTCTTAATGATAAAAAAATATAATTAAAAGAAAAAATTCTACTAAAGGTAACTAAATTTACATGTGAAAATTAATCGGCAAAGATGATGAATATTTTGTACTGATTGAAAAAAAAAATCTATTGACCATTAATATAACAGTAAAAAATGATAGTATGGATTCATTAATACTTCTCAACTTGATGAGTTTTTTATGAAGGAAAAAGACACTTAAAATAGAATTAAAGAAGAGGTTGTGAGGAGTGTCTATCATACGGCTTTAAACATGTACTAACCGAAGAGTTGGTGTACATTATTTTTTTATTAACTGTACACCTATATTTTAGTTTCTTAGGCCCCTAAAAAAAGGTTCTTAGGAGAAACTTTGATTTTCATACTTATTTTATAATTTTGTAAGCAAATTCTTAAATAAACTTGTATTAAGTTTACCCGCAAGAAAAGGGAGAACAAACACCTGTATATGGGGTACATGACTTGTTGGAACTAGGAACTATTTATGTTAAAACGAGGTTTCAAAGTGCACAATTTATGTTATAATTTTTAAATTCAATTTATCCTTCCAGGGCATGATATCATTCAGGAGTTATTTGTAGTTGAATGCAAATCCGAGTTTCAAATTTGTAGCAAGACTAGAGTCTAGAGGCCTCAAAACTTAGTTGGATATGTCTCTGTTACACTCTAAAATATCTTCACTGAACATTGCGATTGGTCATGATTTCTATGGAAATGAGAATACAAACTAACGTATAAATCTATCATCCCACACAGAACATGAGATATTAAATCCCAAAGAAAAAGCCCCCCAAAAGAAAAAGAATATATCAAATTTAGAAGAAGTTGAAGGGGTTGAATCTAAAGTTGGCATAATTGGAGCTGACATAAGCATTGAGCAACTCATTCTGAGCAGACCAGAAGTCAGCTTTGAGACCCCCTCTCCTAACTGCTTTTAGGATTTTGTTCTTGTGTGTGTATCCAGTCACTACTACTTTCTGGCAATTAGTATCCACTTCCACTTTTTCTATCCCTGCATAAACAGTACCACACATTAATACAACCACCAACTCAGAAATCAGAATTATTGTGACACTGATTAGCAAAATCCGTTTCAATTAAACCAACCTTTTAATTTTGAGAGGCATTTCCTTAGTCTTTTCTCATGTATGCAAACCATCTCCACTTTTAACTCAACAACCTGCAAAGCAAAACAGTGATTGAACATTATTCAACAGAATTGGTTGCAAATTTAAGAAAGACTCTGCGGAGGTTAGACTACCCTTTTGTTAGCTAATTGCATACATGAGACTAGTATTATTTCCCAATTAATCAGGCTATGATGATACCCTTTTTAGTTCATTTGGTAATCATTTTTTCATAGAGTATGCATGATTTCATTTATTAATTTAATAAATAGAATCATCTATCAAGGTTTAAATCGTGATCATGATTTCGTTGAATTCCTTAATATTGTGGACATGTGGTCACAATTGCAGTCGCATGACAATCACAGACATTTCAAAAACCTTAATATTTCGGCCAAAATCATAGTTGTGGATTATTTTTTAAAACCTTATTATCCATAATTATTTTTTAAAAACCTTGTAATCTATGATGCTTATATGAAACCTAAAAAACACCCAATCGTATATTTTTCAGCATAATTGTTTAAGGTCAAATATGCAAGAACTAGAGTTTTTTTTTAAGGCACAGTAAAATTTATTAAATAAAGAGCATAGGTTTGAGCACAAGAGTGACAAGATGTGTCAAAACCATGAAAGAATGAAGGATAACATCTGAACAAACCGTGTAACAGTAATGAGATTAAAAGTTATGGGAATAATACCTCCATGGAAACTGCTGTGAGGAAATGATGCTACAGAATGATGATTTGGAGAGGGAAGACTGACCAGGAGTGAAGGATAAAGTGAGATAGAATGATTTGGAAACAATTGAAATGAGAGTTAATCAATGAGACAGAGACATACACACAAGGTTATTTATATGTTAAACCGAAAGACAAGATCAACTAAAGTTAGAAGAAACATTAAGTGGGGGAATGTCTTGGGTTTTGAGTCTGCTGGCTGCTTAAACTAGTAATATAAGGCAAAACCACAAGCTTTTTCAGGACACAAACACATTAAGCTTTAGAATATGCGACACAAGCCTCGAGGTTTTGGATCCACGAAAAGCAATGAGTGTATGAGAATTTGAAATCATTGGCTTTGACAGGTCCAACATGGCTTCTTTTTTTTTTCCCTTCCTTTTGACCGAAGTTTTACTCAGACAGAGAGGAAACCAAAAAAAGAAAGAGATCAGACAAAGAACTCTTGGATTTGATGACAAGTGCATTCAGCATGTTGAACACCTGGCACATTAAACGTAACTTATATCTCGAATCTGTCCATACCCATATTAAATAGATTCTTTAAACATAAGAAAATTCAAGTAAATTGTAAATACGTTCTTTAAACCTTAGCCATTTGCTAAGATTTGGTGTTAGCGTTATTTCAATGTTATTTTTATTTTATAAGATTATAAGGTTAACTTGACGTTGAATGAAGAAGAAAGAAAAAGAGAGGTTGTGGAATTAAATCTCTCTATTAATAAAATTTAACAACTAACATTTATCAATAAAAAAATGTTATTTTTATTTTTTCTTAGTGATATTTAACTATTTACTATGGTTACGTTGCTTTTATCTTTTTTAAATTTTGATGGATGTAAATAAATGATATGAAGATTAGTAATGTAAGGAGAGAGGATTTGTCATATAGGGAGAAACAAAAAAGTGGACAGTAAAATGCTTACTCTGCAATGTGTGCAGCAGGCTTGGTATATGAATAAAGTGGATCAATTCTTTTCTTGTTATCTGACATATGGTATTTCATTTGCTTCAATGTGGAGCACATAGGAAAAAGAAGTACAGATCAGAAAAGAAAAAGAGAATAGAAACGTCTATGTAGACAATGAGAATGACAACAGGAAACAGACCAAGCAGCAAGTTTGGTATATAATTTAGTTGATGTACTTTTTTGCTTAACCCACACCATATTGATGTTGATGCTCGGTATACGAGATTTCTCTCACACAAGAACTTTGGATTGAGGTCTTTTCTCACCCGTTACAAGAGAAATTTTTATGTTATGGAAATAATATTATATCATAACAAAATAAATACAAATTTACAAACCGTTCGATGCTAACTTTCATGCAATTAATTTCCAACTCTAAAGGATCCTGGTCCCACTACTTCATTGTAATGCTTCCAATGTCTATCATAAGATTCTCCTTTGCTCAATACTTTTCTTTAGCTGCTATTACTAGTCAAGGAAGATCGTTTAGCAAAGTTGTAAGAGTGAAGGACTAAGTTAAAATTAATTTCCATTAACTTGCTTTACTTTTCGTTTTGGATTTCGGTGACTTAATACAAAGAAATATTAACAATATTAGCTTCTTTCTTTTCTCTTGGGGAAGAATTATATCTAATATATTACGACTGGCAAAATAGATACATATAATGCACACAAAAAAAAATCCATATCCAAAACTCAAATTTAAGACAGAAATTAAATAGCAACAATTATGTACTAATTAATCCACATGGTTTGATATTAAACTCTTCTCCTAGTAGAGTTTAAGGAAAAGCATAGAGAAGACTGTAGGGAGTGTTTTTACAAATGTTTGAAAACACTCATAAAAATAGCTTATGATATGTCAATAACCTGTTTTCAGCTTATTTCCAAAAAAATCTTGGATAACTGACAAAAACAACCTAAAATTTAAATATAAACAGTACATCTCTTCTTTGATTAAATAAAAACAACTTATATATAATTATTTTCCCGATACACTGATTCCACAAGAGCTTAATTAAATTATTTACTCAAACACACACACACACACACAAGTTGCGAGGAAACTTTGTATCCTATGTTCTGAAATTTGAAGCAATATGATCGATCATGATGTATTGGATATATTCATACAAACAGTTAAACACCAGCATGGAATCTATCTCAATTAATTTAACACCATGCATAAATTATTATAAATTTCTAATACTATTTTGAAAAGAAAAAAAAGTTCAACTGCTGCAAAATTGCAATTTACCTCGCACTTCCCACATTATCTTCATTTGGCACAAGTGAATCACCAGAGAAATTAATCATGTAAAAAAAAATTACTCCTATTAACATTCATATAGGAAAAAAAACAAGATTTGTTACAGTCTTAAGATAAGAATCTTTCACTCACTAGCGTATAATTCAATTTACAAAGTAAGAAAAGAGGCGAATGGTTAGGGTATTAAATATTTAACCACACTTCAAAACAAAGACTTCTTTCTACTGAGACGTAGAGAGCGATTCCTTTCCTCCAAGCGTTCGAATTATAGCTTCCAGAAGTTTAATGTCCTCGTCACGCTTCTCGATCTCTTCTTGCTTCGCACGCAGCTCTTCCATGTGCAACTCAAACACCTCTGTTTCAAAAAAAAAAAAAAAATCAGAAACGATTAGTTTTTTCGATCACAGATGACAGATCAGAACTATTCCAAACCTAAATGATGATGATGATGATGATACTTGTGGTGTTTTCGAGTTCGGCGGTGAGTTGTTGAGCGCGCGATTCGGCGGATTTCTGAGCGGCCTCGGCCTGGCGCTTCTCGGAGCGAGCGCGGGCGGCGGCGGTGATGGCAGCGTCGACCTCTCTCTCCAAGGTTTGGACTCGTTGGTGGAGGAGCTTGATGGAGCGGGCTTGGTCGGCGGCGAGGGAGGCTTTGGAGAAGGTGTCGTCGTCGACGAAGACGGCTTTGGTGAGGAGAAGCTTCTGGAGAGAGTCGAGATTGGAGGCCATCTCCGTCAGATTCGTCATCGCTCCGCTCCATCGCTCTCCTTTCTCGCTCTCCCCCATCGTCTCACTGCCCAACATCAACCCTGCCTTCTTCTCACTCGTTAATTCACTTTAACTTTCTGCTGCAATGAATCTCACACTCCTGGATTTTTATTAAAAAACTCCAAATTTTGGTGGATTTTATTTCTTATATTTTTTTAAGAGATTTCTTATACTTATTCAATTAGTTTATGATTTTATATTTTTTAATAAATTTTAAAAAATGCATTTTGTTTGTGGTGTCACTTTTCTAAAAATAAATAACATCGATTTAGTGATAAGAGATTTGATTAATACGTGTGAGATCATGAAAAAAAAAACATTCTTATAGTGATTTTTTTTTTTTAAAAAAGGAGAAACAAAAATAAATCTCATCCATACATTGTTAAATATTAATTTCATTAGTGCAAAAGATAATATTTGAGTTAATGATAATTTGTGTGTTTGAATTAAAGTTAGTACACTTTATTATTTATTTATCAATTGAACTTGATTTAGAATTAACATTATTTTGCAAATTTGATTTTGACTAAAATTAAGTATGCACACGATTTAGGTTTGGATAATTTATCACCAAAGTGATTGTATTAAAAGAAATGTTATTTGTATGATATTAATCAAAACCGTCCTAGGATTTATAATTACGGAAAAGGACATGACTTTTATAATGTAATTTCAATGTTTCCCTTTTTTTTAATTTTTTAATCAAAGTAAAGTAACACCATAAACGTTGTTATATTTTTATAAGAAAAAACTTTTGCTGATAGTAGGTTTAATTAAGTTTTATAGTTCCTAAAAAACACTTGTAAATTTTACATTTTATCCCTCATTTTATTTTATTTTTTAAAAAAATTCACCAAATAGGTTGTAGTTTTCGTTTAATGATAGTTGGCTTAATTATAGTTCTTAAAAAACTTGCATATTTACATTGTGGCTCTCAACCTAAACTTAAAAATGAACACCCACGCATTTTGAAATAATATTAATTGGTATAAAAAATTTCCACATATAATGACCATAAAAAATTTACTTCCTCAACCAAAAATTTTGATCTCTAGTTTCCCTTTTATATCTTTCACTCAATGGGTTGAGTTAAATTAATCATTAATACAGCATTTGAAAATGAGGATTAGTTGACAAGTTTTGAAGTTGAGGTACATTCTTAGTTTCTTACAACAGTACAAAGATAAACTATGATGTTGGAGCCAACTTAGGGTGTGATTGGAAACCGTTTGAAGTCTTGTAAAGGGAAATTTTCACTTTCCAATGCAAAAGAAAACGTAGAAGGAATGGAGCTAATGAATTGGCATTCGGTTGAACTCAACTGAGTTCCAAACACACTAACAGGAAAATCTGAAGCAATTTCAAAATTACTGATCTCAATCGCCATACAAGAACAATGAGAGAAGTAGAATTTGTGGGTATCCATGCTTAATTGTGTGTAAAATACGAACAAAATTTTCCTTTCATTTACAAAGACTCAAGAGAAACAAAGCAAGAATTGACATTGGAGTTCCTACTTCAGAATCAACATGTCCGATCTTTTCTTACTCTATAACCTGAACCTGTTGAGATTTCTGAAGAGTTGACCAAAAATAAAAACCAGATAGGACAATTCAATCTGTAATTCTGTATAATAAAGACATGTGAAACAAAAACAAATTTTCAATTTACAGGCATAAGGATACCTTCCACATGCTGTGGATTTCCGAAGCTATATACAAAAGCTGCCAAGCCATACAAGTTTACCATCAGAATACTCCCAGGATAAAACAGCAACGTCTATGAGTATGAACATCGAAATATAGTGTCTCCCTCTGCAATTCAGGCTCCCTCCAGGCATCTGTGGATTGGATTTATGAGAAAACATTAGTAAAGAGTAAAATGAAGATATGCTGAAGAAATTTGAGATTTAAAAAAATATATACATGAGTTCTTTTATCTGTAATGGAAACATTACTTTGCTGCTTGGGATGGGGGTGGAAGTTGGGGGTTGGTACTTATCTCTCTGTACTTAAATTCCACACCCGCAGCATAACTGTACCATCAGTCAGTGAAAAAATGCAGCAGCCAAGCAGGTTCGAACTCAGAAGTGCAGAAAAGTTTATGCGAGACTGGCCATATGAATGATTTTCCATAGGAAAAAGCTTTCTTTCCCTGATTAAATACATTGTGTAAGTGAACAGCAATTCTGAAATTTTTCATTTCTGATGGTTTTAATTTCCTATTCTACAGAATACATATATGATTAAATACTTTCTAACATGAGGATGCTGGTGAAAACCACTTCAATGCACATGGTAATGTTCTTAAAAAAGTACAAGTTTCACTTGATGGCATCGGAACTTGAGAAAAAAATGGCTTTCTTTATTCAGATATGCATATAATTAAAATGCTACATGCTGAGATTTTCCCAGGATATTCATGTGCTAAATGCTAAGTAATATATGCAGGTAGTCTGCTTAACAATGTAGGCGTTCTCTTTGCTCTCTCTCTCTCACACACACACATACATGCACATGTTTCAAATGTTATTTTGCTCAGGTTTTCCCAGGACATTCATTTACTATTTGCTAAGTAATGTATGTTACTCTGCTGAATAGTAAAGGCTTCCAGAAAGATACAAGAGCAACCACCAGTGCCTCCAATAAGTTTCTGAAAGCTACGATGTATGACAGGAAATTCATCATGTTTAGCAATGCAATTGATAATCAAATATAACTAATTAAGAACTGCAGTTCCAGGCAGAAAGAATAAATAAAGGAAAAGAGACACAAGAATAAGGATTTAGGACCTATATTCAATTCTGTAGAGGATTGTTGAGCTTGTAACTGACTGTATATGGGAAATAATGGCAGCGGCACAGACATCAGGCATCAAACACCACGTATAGAAACTTCCCATTCTTGCACTTTCCCAGCCAAATCATGTTTGCCACAGTTCTTCAACCCATCAGTAACCATGTCAAAACACCGCGAAATGGGAACCAACCCCATCTCTGTCATTTCAAAAATATAATTCGCCACCTCAACAAACTTCCCAGCACGACCACACATGGTAATCAGCATAGTATAAAGAGGGCGGTTAGGAGGATGCGCCTTGGCCTTCATGTCCCCAAAGAAGCAAAAAAGCATCATCAAATTGCCCCCTGCTACACAAAGCCTTAAATAACAGGCGCATACAAGCTGGGAAAGGGCTTGTGGCCATCATCGACGAAATTATTCAACAACCTAAACGCCTCGTCAATCATCCCATCCTTCGAAACAGTGGGAACGAGAATCTTATAAGTGTTAACATCAGGAGCCATCCCCAAAGCACAAACCTCATGATATAGATCAACACAAAACTGAACATTCTCTTTAGAAACCGTTTCCACCACAGCATTGAAGGTTCCAACATCAGGAACACTCCCTTGCTTGATCATGCTCCTCACCATTTCTTTTGTCACTCATTTCCCTGAGGAATAGCTTGGCCTCGCGAAGTTTCCCGTTGGAGCACCACGCATTGATGAGGAGCGCGTAGGTGGTTTTGTCCGGACAGAGGCCCTTGCGGCGGACGAGGGCGTAGGTGCCATGCAAGAGTTTGTTTGTTGTGGTTGAGAGACTTGTGGAAGAAGTTATAAGATTCACTTAATAATAAAAATGAAAGGAAAATAGAAAGATAAAATTCTTAGTTATGAGTTTGTCGAAATTATGGGTTGAGAATCTTAGTTTTTCATTTTAGAAAAATAAAATTCTTGGAGAATAATATGTTTATTTTTACTAGTCTTCCATTAAAACTTTGTTGAATGAGTAAAATAACTGATAAAAATATTATGACTCTTTAATTCCTAGGAAAAATATATCTAAACGTTCTCAATATTCAACTATAGATTTTATTCGTTCTCATGATTCATTCTCTCGGACATGAAAGAACTTTTGTGCTACCAATCATCTCCTTCGGAGGGCGTTGTAGAGAGGGGAGGGTCTGGGGGCAGTTGAGCAGGAGCGGGGACGGCGGAGGGGGAAAGGGAGAGGCGGTGGTGGAGGGTGACTTGGCGGTTGAGAGCCCAGTTGAAGACTGGTAGATGTATAGTCTCGTTCTTAAAACGTCCTGGTCTTGTAAAACAACTTTTTGTCCTAGTAGTCTTTTGGACTGTTATTTTTAACGTTATTCAATTTACTGGCTTAAATTACGTTAATTTTCTCGCTTGTTCATAGCGGAGCATTTTTGCGCTAAGGAAAACACTGAACCGAAAGTTGTTACTCCAAAAAAGTGATTCATACTAAAAGACAGAATGGAAGGGGAAAATAGCTTGATGTGAAAGAGGATACATAGTAGATGTATATGATAAGACTTATTGTGAATTTCCCCATGATACTTTGAGAGAGACACAACTTCATGATAGTGTTTCTTTAGTTAAAAATTTCCACTTTTATCCAGGGTCGTTCGATAATGATATCCCTCTTCTCCAAACCTTTTTTTCGTGTTCCAGTGGAAAGATTGTTCCATGCATTTATGTTGTAGTTGCTCATAAACCGTGGAAGTCGAATTCGTTAAGGATGGCCCTCGTAATCGTATATCTCCTCTTTTTTTTGCCAACAATTTTGCTCTCCAGGTTGAAGCTCTGAGTCTGACTAGGCAAATGAATGAAATCATAGATCATTTTGGAGCTGTTTTGTGATTCTTCAGGAAAATTGGTTAATTAGAAAAGAAAACGCTGAATTTTGCAAATATATTTATTCGAAATGATTCAAAGATGAAGAAGAAAAATAAATGAAGTTTCTAAATTGTCAATTACCAATTATTTTTTAAAGCTTGAATACCAAATAAAATTATTGATAAGAATAAGACTAGGCTTTTAGTATCCAAGAAAATGAATCACAACGGAACTTGGTTCAAATTCGTGTATTTCACTAATTAGCAGATTTTGTCAAGTATTTGGTGTTCCATTGATGCATAAACTGGAGTGGATTCAGCTCACATAACACGGGTTTTTATCATTTATCCTTTAATTTAAAATGATAGTATAAATCTGAATGAGTATTGTTTATTTAGCTTCAAAGGAACAATTTCTTTTATAGATGAAAAATAAATAGGCCACGAGATCAATTGTAAAGCACTAAAACTGCTATTCTTCAATGGAAATAAAATACCGTATCATTCCAAACTTCATAAATTTTAGTATTTTACCCACCAACTTCTTCATTTATCTTCTAAAGCAAAAAATCCCCGGATCCAATGATGGCATTGCTTAAGAAATAAGGAAATAAAGCATTACTACCAAATGGACCTACTTACGGGTGGCACTGCACACGAACTAACATCTGCAGTTTCACAAACAGCTTGATTAGCTTAGCTTGTACTACCTTTCTGTTCACCAGTATTACCCTGATTTGGTTTCCCACCACAACAAAAGAAGTGTGGAAGCCTAGCACGACCACAACTCCTGCAGAATAAACGTGAGGTTAATTACTCACGTCTGAAGTGGAAAAATTAAGTATAATATTTTAATGTTTTGGCAACAGTATACGATGGGCATACGGTTAGTTAACCTAGCTATGCATGTCATATGTAGACAATAGATATGCATTTTGAATTTTATCAGTGCAAGCATGTCATAAATACTTCACAGGCAGTAGATGATGGAATCCCACATAACAGATATATGGGAAATACATTTTAAAATTTACCCTCCCTTCCTTCGGGTTCAGAGAAATACTAAGTGAGCTTCTTTGATAATGCTGACTCAGCTAAAAGATGGCCTAAGAAATCATGGACGGGGCTAGTCATGAGCCAGGTTGAAAGCAAAGTCCAAACTCTATTTTCTAATGTTTAGAAATTTTTTTGAAACTCCCACATAGATATTGAAAGCTCTTTTTACAGTGGAATCCATTGTCCTACAAGGCTACAACACGTGGTGAAAAAGAAAAACCAAGTGTGATTAAATATTTTACATATAGGTACTCTAGTTTAAGTGCTACCAATTCTTTGATTTGATGATTCTCAACTACTATTTAGAGTTGTCCTCCTTCAACTTATGTGTCAAGAAAATTTGGAACAAAATGATATTGTCAGCAACTTTCTAACTTGAGTGAACAGTTTGAGTAGCAGTAGAAACAAAAACAATTTTAGTTATTTGCTAGCTTCATACAATTTTTAAACAAAACTAGAGCATATTAGTGACTTTATAGACTAATTCCTTTTGAAGTGGTCGCACATTGCAAGATAGAACCCAGTTAATGTGATTTGAGGGTAACGATGTGACTAAGCAAGCATAATAGTTTAGGGGAGTGCAGTGTAGGAACTCATTCAGGCTTCCTCCGGGTGTTACAATAATTTTCTCTTTTCTAGACTGTTTATTTGCAGGTTTGACTTTGTTCATAGAAGACTAAGTGCGTGTTTGAAAAAAAATCGCATCACGTCATATTGTTGCTTCTGAATCATTTTAATGTTTTGACGAGGTTTTCCTGCCTGCCTTAACATGTATCCACGACTTGTTTCCAAACACGCTCTAAACAGTTTCATTGCACTTCAAACTTTGGGGTAGTACAAGCATCAAGGATAAAGTGTCTTACTTGCATAGGACAATCACAGGAATAGGTTTTAGAGCTTTTGGTCCATTCCTTATTCCTCTTTTATGGGGAGAAACCTGCAAGCCAAACAAACAAAACCATTTTTAAAAAATGTAAAAACACGAAATGGAAACAATAACACAGTGCACAAATCATTACACTCACGCCAATCTTGCTTAAAACACCACATCACATCACCACACTCTATCTATTGATATTCCCAAAAGTAAAATTCAAAAACGACAGAGAAGTGAACTGGGTACCTTGCGTTTTGGGACAGCCATGAGCTCCATGGAGCTCCCATAAGAGAAACTTGGGGGGGAAAACTCGGGCAAAACGGGTTGCGGCGACCGAACCCCAAGATCAATGCTTCCAGCTAAAGGAGGAGATTGGGGCACCGACTGAATCCACCTATTGAACCCTAAAACGCTGCTCAATCTCCATCTGGTGCTCCTCTCAATCGCGAGTCTCGCTGCCATAGCTGTGGTTAAACAACATCAACAACATGTAGCCGTTGAAGATAGCCATGAATTGGTGAAGATTTTCAGAGGAAGTGAAGCGAACGCGAATTTGAATAAAAAAAAATATTGACAAATCGACCAAAAAAAACACGAGAGAGGAAGCATTGAGAGTGGGAGTTACCAGATTAAAACTGTGGAGGAACTTCGATGCTTGTAATTGCTGATTGGATTAAGCGAACTTAATTAGGGCTTGGAAGAATGGAGTGAGTATCGAGAAGCTGCATTAGTTTGAGGTGGTGTTCGTGATTGCTGCAAATTAAGTGCCACTCTCCAAACCCTAACACTACAGAGGAGGAAGATAACGGGGTAAACACAAAAAACACACAAAAACCCCATGTCCAGCCTAAATAATATTTTAAAAGGACATTTATTGGGTTGTTTTTCTTTCTATTTTTAGTGTAATTTATACTAATTTTATATAAAAAAATACATAATTTGGACTCTTTGAAAACAAAAACAAAAACAAACGTATGTGATAAAATATTATTACGTGAAAAAATAACATTTTAATAATTAACAATTATCGATTAAAAAATTATTATGTTGGGAGATTCAAACATAAAAGAAATTAGCACAGTTCCTAAAATTAGTGCAATTTTAATACAGTCCAAACGAGAATAAAATTCCATTTCAATATGGTACTACAATTTCCAAAAATAAAAGTCACTCACGTCGATTAAAAAACATTATGGACTTTGACTTCATAAAAAGTTAATGCGAATTGCAAAGAAGACCTATTTGATTAGACCTTTAAAAGAAAATGAAAATCTCATATCCTATGCAGAAACATTGTCGCTTTCAACCGGTATATTATATTCGATATCCCCACGTTGATAATATCTAGCAACTAGCAACAAGAATTTCATGACATAGTGGACCAATTCTCTTTTTGAGTCTCAAAGCAAACACATAGCTTCTCTCTTTTATTTTTGGTAAAATGCTTCTCTCTCTTTGTGTGTGGGTTTAAATATATTATGGTTTTCATAAATGACTTAATTTATATTTTAGTCTTTTAAAAAATTATAGTGATTTTAGTGTTTACAAATTTTAAATTCTTTTTTTTAAGTTGCATAAATAACGTATCATATATTAAGTTGCACAAATTTAATTATGTAAATAATATAAGTTTAATTGTGTTTTTTAACCAAAGGTCTAATTATACAAATAATATCATTTAAGTACAACATAAAAAAGTCACTTAAGTTTTATTTATTTATTTTACTTTTAAACAATATATTATATTCTTTTATAGTATTTATCGTAAAAATAATTGTATTTTTCTTATTTTAGATAAAATATTTGAGTATCATATATTTTCTTTCTAATATGTAATATATTGTTATTATTTTAAAAGTTATAAATAATTTGAGAATTAAAGATTGTTTATTAATCTCAATGAGTCAAACTTACTAACACTATATAAGGAATTGATAAGTTAATTTCTAAAAAATTCTATCTTCTAATTATAAATTTTTTATATTCTATTTTTTTTTTCTCGTCTTTATTCTTCTTATTGATGTTTGAGAGATTCCAACATACTTTTCTTACTCAAGTACAAGAGTTCATATATATCAAGTTGTGCCAAAGGTCTATCACAAAGCTTTGTTATGACACAATATTTTTCTTCTTTTATTTTTCAACCAAGACAATATTTTTCTTTTTCTATTTTTCAACTATTTGAAAGTAAATTATTTTTCAATATTTTTTTTACATAATTTATTCTTCAACGTTGTTGGGTACTATTACTGTAAACGATAATTTAGTCAACAACATGATTTATTCTAATTTAGTCGATTTGTTGAACATAATAAGATTTTTCATAAAAATAATAATGCCTAACATAGATATTAATTCTTACTATAAATTCATTAGGGTTCTTAAAAATATGTGTATTTGATGATTGTTGTTTATAATTTTGGGTCGTTTAAGAAAATATTTAATTTATTTTTATATAACTATATTTTTTATATGTTCTTAGATGAATTCAAAAAACACTTAAGTATGAATACATAATATAATTTTTAATGTTAGTTTATAATTTTTATATTTGGGCCCCCAGTTGTTAAATCCTCGATTCGCCCCTGTGTATTATATGGTGTGCAGTATTCTCACATATTCAAGCCTTTAAGAAATTAAATTATTTATCAATTATGTTAGATGTTGTTGGTAGATACTTATATATACTAATTAGGAAATAAATAGGTTTTTATTGAAAATTACAATTACAATGCATTGTTATACCTTAAGGTCAATTACTATTTTCAACACACATGTAATATTAATTTCAGCTCAATCATAAAATAATTAAAACTTAAACTTTAGGTCCATCAACAAAATTATTTTTATTATTAATTTTTGTAAAATAAAAGTCTCATATACTAATAAAAGTTTACATATGCCGAAAAAATAATTTACTATATAATTATCTCATTTAAAATCAAATATTTTTCTTCAAATTTAATTTAGGTCTTACCTAGTATTGGATTGGTCATGTATAATGTCATGCTATCATGTATTATATGGGTAACTAGTTAACATTCTCTCTCCTTCTCTCACCTCTTCATTCCTCTCCTCTTCTCTTTTTTTTTTGTATGAATATTTTTTTCTCGTTCTCTATATATAACAAATAACAAATTATACAATAACAATACACTTTTTAATATTTATTAAAAAAGGTGAATTTAACTTCCTAGCTATTTAATAAATGTGATTTATAATTTTATGATTTCTAATAATTTTTAAAAAATAATTGAGAGTATATTGCTAACTTCTCCTTACATATAAAACTTAAAGTTGATTATAAAAAACATCATATATTAATTTATTCTTTATTTTTTTAAAAATATTTATTAAATCTCTTAATATATATATATATATATATAATATTAGTTCATCAACGAGAGTCAGATCTAATAAAAAAAAATTAATACGGTGAACCAATATTTAAATCTCCATTAAGGTTAAAAAATATATTAACATTTAGTATACTTGTTAGACCAATACCAGTATCTAACAATACTTCAAATAAATTTGTGAACATACATGCAGGAAAAAATTAAATTTAATCTTGTAGTTAAGGTGTGAAGTTAAATGTTTATATTTTATTATTTATAAAGACAAATTAATATGACGAGAAGATTCGAATACACGGTAGAGAAGAAATTAATAGTTCATATTATAGTTTCTGAATGAAATGAATTCATACACCATTCTCAATTTCTCATATCTAACAAAATATCCTCATTGCATTTTCCACCTAGTTAACACATCAAATTTAGCTCAATTTATTTCTTCAAAAGCGTAAACATACATTAAAAACGATGAAGTAAAGTCATAATTGCTAATTAAAATATTAACGGTTAAATTATAATAAAATGAGTAAAAAGTAAATTATAAAAAATTATCTATTACTTTTTTTACTAACAATTATTATTTCATATTTTCTTCTTTAAAATGTATCCTTCAAGCTCACATCTTGTACCAAGCATGATATAGATATACAAACATTTTCTAATCAATTATCAAAATTCTTCCCTTTAAATTGATTTTTTCAAGAAAAAAATATTATGCACTAACGAACATTCAATCATAATTAATTATATATAATAAATTTATTAAGTTTTATGATAATTACTATAAAAATTATATTAATGACAAATCATGAGTGAACAATAATTTAAGAGTAATTAACATTATTATCAGTGCATCACTATAATATTTTTTTAATATAATAGTTGTCTTTCAAATTGAAATGGTAAAAATTGTGAAAATAAAAATGTGGTGTTGTGCACGCACTAAATTTTCACCAAATATAACACTTTACACTGCTATTGACTAGCCGGCACATGCGGGGCAGTGCAAATTCTAGCTTTCCTTCAAAGGGAATGAACAAAACGACTTTTGCCACCTTCTCGCATTATTAAAACAAAAAACACCCAACAGAATTTCAAACTTTCCCTTGTCCATAATTTGCCCTTTTGGAAATCCTATATTGCTAAACGTGTCCTTCAGATAATCTTATTTGAGTTAAATATCATTATTATTAATGATAATTTTTTTTATTTAAACATTTAATGTAATTGTATATTTAAGTTTTTAACTCAAAATTAATGGTTAATATAAAATAATCTCACTTTAATTTTTTTATGAGTATCTCACTTTAATTTATTTATGTACGGTGGTATATATGTCCTTTATTTTGTGATTATTATATCAGTTAAAATTTATCAAAAATCACAAGAGTAAAATTTATTCAATAAAAAGTAAGATTTACGTAAATTTATGTTGTTTTTAATAAATTTTAAATAATAATAAAAAATATGTTTAAAAAATGATTTGAAGAATATGTTTTTATATCTCATCCTTTAGTATTTATTATGTTTTACAAATAGATTTCGTGATTGTTTTTATCTTCTGAAGATCTATTAAAAAAATTGTTTATTTTTACCTTTTTATTAAAGGAACTAACGGTATTGAAATTCATATGAAGCTGGGCAATAATTAAAATCACATGCTCAACTATTATGTCACATTAATATTTTCCATCACTATTAGACGGAACATGGTTAAATTGTGATTTTAATTTCTCAAAATGCCACAATTGACATTTTTATTTAGTCACGTTTTTAAAAAGTAATAATGAAACATGGTTGAAATATAACTTTAGTTTCTCATTTTAAAAAATAAATATTTAGTCGTAAAAAATAATTTCGTTCTCGTGTAATTTTTCTATTAGCATTTTGTTTATTTTGTTTGTTCAGTTTTTGTTTCTAAATGGGCGAAGAAGAAATATTATTGAAGGTACCAGAGATACCTTAATATTTTGCCTGCTAAGTGTCTATCTAGTTTTAAAAACTGTAAGACTACATAGAAAAACTTGTCACGTTTAGAGAGATTAAATGAAAATTTTGTTATATTTAATATTTTGAGAGATTATAAAGTCACAAAAAATTAACGGAATACTAACAGATTGACCAC
The DNA here is from genome assembly GCF_000004515.6 of Glycine max. Lineage (NCBI taxonomy): Eukaryota > Viridiplantae > Streptophyta > Magnoliopsida > Fabales > Fabaceae > Glycine > Glycine max. The sequence goes on from NC_038244.2 coordinate 5,592,935, forward strand.
ACGAGAAATGAAAGAGTTTTATTTATTTTTTGTTAATTAATAACCTATAAGTTTTTATAACATGAAAATTAAAAAATCAAATATTCTATGTGAAAAATGAAAACAGAATAAAATTTATAAGTTAGTAAAAATAATAATTAATAAATATCATGAATATATATACATATACATAGAGAGATAACTTTTATTTATTTAAGATCTATAAGTTTTTTTAGTTTGTTACAAATTAATGTAATTTCAATTTATATATATTTTAAACAATGAATAAATTAAAATTTTGAAATTTTTAAAAAATATACAGGAAATAAATGAAAAGATAGTAAAATAAATTAAAATAAATAACTAAATTTAAAATATAAAATTAAAAAAATGTCATGTGTAATGGAAGAACTTTAATATTGCTAAAAATAAACATTAATACTATATATAAATTTTAATTTTGAAAACCATGAACATAAAATTGATGAATTTAGAATGCGTGAAAATTTCAACTTCAACTGTCCTACTATGTGCTTTATAAGAACAAACATTTCCAAAGTTAAAACTAGCTTGAAATGCATGTCCAACTAATGATACACCTTTTTTGAGAGAGAAAAAAAATAATTATATAATTGTGAATTGCTGTATTTGATCATAAAAAATATCAATCATTACTGAGTAGGTTTAATTCAGTTGATTAATTTGAATGTATATGAATATGATAAACACTTTTATCTTTGATTCTAACTGATAAAAAATAAAAATAAAATACCAGTCACTTAGTTTACCGCGGTCTTAAATAAGACCTCTAAAAATTACACATTTGATATAATTATGAAACTCCAAGCTTGTCTTTCGTGTTTGTGATATTTAATTCTTTTCAAGTGACGGAGAGTATTACCGTAGATGATAAACCACACTTATAATTATGGATCGATTTTTGCGTGAGTCTGATGATAAGCATTTTTTTTTTTTGAAGGGGATGATAAGCATGTTAAAATATAGTTGGGTTATACATAGAAATTTGTAGTATTAATAATTAATAATAAGATTAGACTCTTACTAATAATTACTAATAAGATTAAACTCTTATATTTATAGGTAAATTGTAGTTTATGATTTATAAACTTTCGACATTTTATAACTTTATGTGTACTAAACACATTATTTCAAACCTTAGCCTGATCCTTATATATTTAAATGCGTGATTAACTCAATACACGGTAGATTATTATAAACATACGTCTCATGAAGTTTAATTTGTTTTAAAGAAAAATTAAGTATGTTTAAATATATTTATGATTCTTACACTCAAAACTACAATTATTTTAGTAATGAAAAAGTTAAGAATTTTTATTTATTACAAAATCAATTTTTATCTCTATGAAAAAAAAAATTAAAACATACCAAAAGTCCCTAACAATTAGCATGTTAAACAAGTACAAAAGCAATTTTCTTCCCGCAATTTCTAACACCAATTTTTCTTGAATTATTCTTCTTTTCACTTCACACGCTTAGTGAGTTGGCCATAACTTATTTGGTTGGAACGAAGTATTTACGATTTTATTAATGATTATTCTCGTCAAAAAATTTAATTGATTACTTTTAATAGATTTTTTATTTTTTAATCGCATTTTTTTATCTTTAAAGCTCAAACTCTCTTGACCTTCTTTCATGGAATCAAATTTAGCACCACTTAAACCAACAAATTAGTAATAGTGAGTCCAACATAACTGAATTCATGGCCAATTCCTTCCAGTTTTTGCGAGAGCTTGACTTCATACGTGACTAATCTAGTTTGTTTTCTTTTTTTCGAGAGAACGTAACCAATCGAGTTAATTAGTTATAAATCTGAATTTTCTAGTTTGGATAAAATCTGAATTTGTATTGTACTTTTAAAAATGTTTTTTTAATTAAAAAGGTATAAAAAGATACAATAATATTCTTTTTACGTTGAAATAATACAGAGTGTAATGTGAATATTATATTAATAATATATTGATTATGTTTGTGAAATAGTGTTGATTGTTAGTATCATATACTTATTTTTTTTAATTCAAACACCTGATATTTTATTTTATTAAGAAACACAAATTAAGAGAAGGTACATCCTTCAAAATGATTTAATCCAATAGAAATGGGACTTCCTTAATAATGCAACATCTATTTAGGAAAGAGAAAGATAATGAAGCTAAATAATGAACAGCTTAATTTCATTGTCTTTTTGTAAATGACTATTTGCTTTGGAAGACTAGTAAAATAAAAATAAGAAAAATAATTTATTCAATTCATTCTATATTATTTATATCTGATCGAATTAAATCAAATTTAATATTATATTAAAATAAAACCATAAATATCTTGATATCATCTATTATTTAATACGATTCATTTTTTATATAATTGAACATGCCACAAGAAAATATTTAATTATTATTATATTGAAAATAATATTCCATTGTTAGAAGTCAAATCTTTGAGAAGTAGAATACAAGGGACAACTTTCCTTTCTACATACCCTATTTGCAAATTTATAAATCCGACTCTTGTCATGTGTTTAAAGGGCCCAAGCTTGGTCTCTTGTGATTTTATTTTTCATAGTTTTAAGTTTGTTTTATATAGATTTTTTATTGATTTATTAGTCTATTAGCCTACTTAGAGGTGAGAAATGCTAGCAATACACTCACCTCAACACACACACACATTCTATAATTGATTTAAATTTATTGAAAATTACAAAAAAAATAAATATAAATCTCACATCTTATTTAATGAAAAAGAGTTCTTAAATAAGTTGTGAGACCCATAAGTTTTTATAATTTCAAGAAATTTCAACTAATCAAGAAGAGTGTATTTAAAAAAGTGTATAGTGTGTTTTGAACATTTTTCATTTGGAGATTCATTATACCCATTTAAAAACTTTAATATGAAACATAACTTTCAACCAATAAGAGATATTGTGTTAAAAAAAATGTGTCAAATTGTGTGTTGCTAGCATTTCTTGTTTAAAGATGCATCATACCTACCTAAAAACTTTGATATGAAGTAGAACTTTAAGCAATCTAAAAGCCAATTAGGCCTAAAAAATTTATTTGGTAGGCAACAAATTAAGGTTAGACTTTGATTTTTTTCAAACAGGTGAGTCATATTTAAGTAAAGTCTTGTTCAATTCAGCCAATTTTTACCCCTACCCAAGACCAAGTCATTCTTAACTAACTTCACTTAGTAATTTTCTATAGACATTGATTTTTTTTTAATCTAATTATGTTTTGTCCAATCAAGGACAACCCTGGGAAATACATAATCCTTAAAGTCATAATTTTTTTAATGCTTCCTTAAAGTCATAAGTGCTTGTAAGTTTTAATATCTAACTTTATCTTATTTGATTAAAAACAATATCAGAAAAGACAATTGTCATTTTTCATAATAAAAATTATTCGCTTGTGACAATATATAAAATATCCATCATATTTATTTATGACTGACTTCTATTGAAAATCTAGTTGATCACCTTTGGTAGGGTGATCTTGTTTAAGGGAACCAATACAATACTACTTGATTCAATAACTTATTAATGATAAATATAATATATATGTGTAACTTAATATATTGTCAATTATTTTAACAAATAATATCTTAGAAAATCATAGCTTTAGGTGTATAACTTTGCATTAAAAATGGTGTAACAAAAACATTACATTAAAAATACGTAAAAGCTAATCCTTTTAGATATAAGTATATATATTTTTACATTAATTAATTGATAATATAAATTTAGAGATATCTATCTAAAAACTTTAATATGAAATAAGACTCTAAGTAATCTAGAAGTCAAGTTAGGTGTTAAAAAAAGTCAGATTATACCTAAAAAAAAGTTTTTGAAGGTAACAAGTTAGGCTTAAGTATTGATTATTCTTAAGTAAGTGAGGTCTATTTAAGTAAAGTCTTGTTCAACTCAGGTTCAAACTTAGGTTATTCTTAACTAACTTCACTTAGTATCTTTTTATATACATTGAATTTCATCAAACTAATTATGTTTTGTTTACAAACTCTCTTTGGTCTCAAATATAAGTAAAAAAAATCATGACACATTAACTAAGAAATTTAATTAATTACCTTTAATCATATCAATTCAATTAAAAAATATTTTTTCTCAACTTATCCTTCATTAGAATTTGATATCAAGGATATGAAAAAGTTATTGAAACTAACATCTCGATTAAATAAAAAATATTTTAAAAAATAGTAACATTAAATAAAATAAAAATAGTTAAATTTTTATTATATTCAAGACCAATAAAATATGTTTTTTTTAATTATATTTGAGACCAAAGGAAATATACTATAATTAATTAAAGATATTATAGAAAAACAATTAATACCCCACATAATTAGAAGATGATCTTGAATAAAAAAAACAAACAATAAAGTAAAAATATTCATATACACATGGAGACAAATGTAGTATATATGTGTCCTAATATACTTTCAATTATTTTTAATAAATAATGTTTTAGAAAATTATACCTTTAGGTGTATAAGTTTACATTAACAATAAATAAAAAAATTTATAAATATAAGTACATTTTTTTACATTAATTAATTGAAAATATAATTTTTTTATATAAAAAATACATGAAAGATAATTCTTTAAAAGAATAATCAGGTGTGCATTAACAATAAAGAATATTAATATACAGCCGTTGATTTTGTAAAAGAAATGTATTAGTAAGTTATACCTTTCATGCATTTACAAAACCCCCAAAATAGCAACGTATAACTTAATTGAAATATATAAATAATGTAAACTTCACATTATCATTTATTAAAAAATTATTATATAAGTAAAAACCAAAAATTATTAAATTTTATATTAACTATATAAAAAATCATACTTAAAATAATTTTTAATTAATCCATATTGTAAAAATATTCACTCTGCCGACCAATAAAAAATCACGTAAAATATAATTTTAAAATGACGATGGTAAAAACCGTGAATAATTTATGATTTTTATACTACAAACCAGCACAAACACATACACGACAGATATATTGGAATTAATATTCTCTTTCTCTCTATAAATATGGAAATCCCGTAGCGTCTGTTCTTGCTTCAGCTTTAATGGCCTGTGAGACTACGCTGAGTGTGTACGCCTACGGTTCCCAGTGACCGCATGTAAATCTTCAATATTTGCATGCTTCACCAACTCCCCTCAGACATTACCCAAATAACAATACTATGATTTTCTTTTCTCTAAATGCAAATGCAAATGCAATTCCAATTCTATTCTTAATAACAAAAATAAAAGGACCCAACTTTCCCAGTTTCTCCACCCACTGAGCCCAACCCAGATGGCCAAAGACTCTTAATTTCTCAATGGGTTGTCTTTTTCACTCTCTTTTAATCAATATCTGAAATGGGGTTTTTCTTTTCTGATTCATAGCATAGACTCCTCTCTCTGATTGTTCTTTCATTTGTTGTTCTGTTCTTTTTTTCTTTTTTCTTTTGTGTTGTTCTGTCACTTGTTTGTTGTTGAGATGGGCAAAGAGATGTTGGAGAACGTGAAGGATGATGGGGGGCTCGAGGAGCTCGAGATGTTGCTGAATGAGATCCCTCAGGCAACATCACTCAATCTTTACCATGGGAAATCGCATCATCATCATGATGTTGTTGTTGTTCATCGTGGTGATGATGATCATGATCGCCATCATGATTCTTTTGTTGTGTCTCATGGAATGTGTGATGATTTCACTCAGATTCAGTATCCATCTGTTTCATCCCCTGTGAGTGGCTTTTCTCTGCAATCCGATGGCTCTTCCTCAAGCTTGTTCTCTTCTTCTGGCCATGCCTTGTCTGATACTGGATCACCAACCCCTCCTCCATTGGAGGATCTTAAATCCACCACCATGCCTTCTTCTTCTCACCCTAATAACCGTTTCATCACACCTGATTCAACTACTCTTATGAGGAATGCCAATGGAGGTTTTGTTGATGAACTTGGAGGCCTGTGTGCCAATTTGAGTCAAATGTACATCAGCAATCAGCAGGAGAGCCCTTGTGATTTCAAGGATGCTTCAATGGCCATGCATAGGCCTAGGCCTCCTCCATTTCCTGAATGTGTTTCCTTCACTGGAAATGGTCCAAGCAATAATGTTCAATATCATGGGGATTCTTACAGTTTCAGGAGAGGTTCTTTTGATTGTGTTGGTGGTGTTCAGTCCCCTCTTTCTTGGACTCCTGTAAATCACGATGCCGAGATAAATTCGGCGTTAATGGCTAAATTTTTTGGATCAAGACAGTGTGCCAAAATGTCTTATGAGACAATGCTTTCTCAATTACATGACTTTAGTAGTTCAATGGATCATCATCGTCATTCAAGGCCGCTGCTGGTGGATAACTACTATCGTGGAGGAAGTGGAAATCAGCCACCGGAGTGTACTGCTTCTCTGAGCAGAAACCCAATGGTTGATGCTTTACTTAATGCACAGAGGAATGGAATGAATGTAACTGAAGAAACAGGCATGTCGAGATCGCCTAGCTCTTCTTCCCGGGGTATTAATTTAAGACCTTATTTGGGTGTTCAAGATTTACTGCAGTATAGCCATTCCCTGCCTAATTATAGTGCAAGAGCTGTGCCTCTTTCAAATGCTAGAATCCTACAAGGAAATATAGATGCTATTGCAAGAGAGGAGAGCTTCATCATACAAGGTGAAGGTGTAAATTATGCTGCTAGCATAGGTTTGGATCGTTCTATGTATCGTAGTAAGGCTGTGGTGCGAGACACTGGCTTCGCCAGGCATTTGAAGAGATCAGAGTTAGACGTGCCATACCAGGTTGTAGGAACTTATGACAATGATAGGGGTGCTAGGATAGGTTGCTCCTTTCCTTTGTTACCCAAGTATAGTTCCCTAGCTGAAGCTCAAGGTTATATATATTTAATGTCCAAAGATCAGCATGGCTGTAGGTTCTTGCAGAAAATGTTTGATGAGGGTACACCAGAAGATGTTCAAGTGATATTTAATGAGATAATTGATCATGTAGTGGAACCTATGGTGAATCCTTTTGGAAATTACCTTATGCAGAAGTTATTGGATGTATGCAATGAAGAACAGAGGATGCAAATCCTACTAATAATTACTGAAGAACCCGGGCAGCTTGTCAGAATCTCTTTAAACACTCATGGGTAATGGCACAACTTGTGAACCTACTGCAATATTATATACTTGTCTTATATTGAATTTGACATGACTTCTTTATTTTTTTTATCAGCACTCGTGTGGTACAGAAGCTAATCGAGACTCTCAAAACCAGGCAGCAAATTTCATTAGCTGTTTCAGCTCTTGAACCAGGATTCTTGGCTCTCATCAAAGATCTAAATGGAAACCATGTGGTTCAGCGTTGTTTGCTATGTTTAAGCAATGAAGATAACAAGGCATGAATTCTATCTTTCTCAATAAAGTTTATAGATTGGATAATAATCTTGTGCATGATGTTTTTGTGAGCGAACAGAAATCTGTATGCTCATCTCACTCTTGTTTCTATTTTATAAACCTTTTAATCAATGATAACTGATCATCTCATGTGAAATAGAACTTCGTTGTTTTCTTACATATTCATTTCATTCTGAAAGCTTTTCTTCCTTAACATGCAACACTCTTGTCTAAGTTATGATAACAATAATGGTGCTTTTAAAAATGGCGTATATAAACTTTAAATGTCATTATGTGAAAGACATGCTTTTGCCACCATAAATTGAGCATGCTATGCTTGCAGTTTCTAAGCTACCAAAGTTTGAGTTTATTTGTACCATGGACTAAATTTACTAAATGTTCTTCAAGTTTTATCACCAAGAATGAATATAAATTTATATAAATGTTATGTGTTGCTCTAAGATTCCGATTTTGTTTTGGAGAAAAATTTGAATTGATCAATGATGTATAAAACAAACACCACTCTAACTGCTAATGCTTAGGTCAGCAGAAACATTGCTTGTGAAGGGTTATGAATTTATCAACTAGAGTATCCTAGTACAATTGTCCATTAGCTAATTATAAAAAATTAGACAACTAGATTTCGAATGGCCTTTACATCCATTGTGAAATTAATATCTACAGGGTTAGTTAAAAAGACCAATATTATAGAATAGGGATCAATGAACAAAAAGAAATAAGCTTGTAATGATCTGGATTCTGGGATAAAGAGCTTGTGAACTATGATTGAATTGGTGTGGCTCATTATTGGAGTGTGATGAAATGTAGAATAAATATGCAAATTGATATCTCCTTGCAGAAGTTATATTTACCCTATTATTTGCATTCCGCAGTTTATATTTGTTGCTGCTGCAAAGTATTGTGTTGACATCGCAACTCACCAACATGGATGTTGTGTTCTGCAAAGATGCATTGGCCATTCAAATGGGGAGTATCAAGAAAAACTGATTGCAGAAATATGTGCTAATGCACTTCTCCTAGCTCAAGATCAATTCGGGTAACGAAACATAATTGTTTATAAAGCACAAGATTCCTTTCAATGGTTCTTCTTCTTTTTCTGTTTTGAATATCTACTTTTCCATCCACAATTTTTTTTTCTCTTTTCTGTTCCAGAAGCAAGAATCTTTGCTGTAGTCAAATGTCTTTGGCAATTGTATAGATGATTTTAAGCCATTTTACCAGAGGCCAAGTTTAGTGGGGACTGGAAAATGTGGTGGTCACATAGTATCTGTTTTTTTACATTTTCTTCTTTTAGATATGTCCATTCCTAGTGCTAGGCTGGTCTGCTGGTGAGTCACTAGGAAAAAGTGAATAGTACACTAGGAAACAAAACTGTTAATAACTACTGGATCTAAATTACTGTGTTTTCTTTTTTATAAAATTCAAATTGAAATTCATATGTTGTTATACCAGTTTTAACATCTCTATTGATTCTGAACAGATTTCTTTCTGCACACATTTTTGCTTTTGTCTTTGCATGGGACTCATGTTTAACAAATCAAGCCTGTTTGATCATTTCTAATAAAGCACCAATTCTGTGTTGACCTACTTTGGAACTATGAGATAAATGCTGCCTCCAACACTCTGATTTTTCTACCCTTTCATCTCTCTGTTCTTTTTGCCTGCTGCAGAAATTATGTTGTTCAATTTATCTTGGACTTAAAGATTCCATCTGCCACAGCATGCATAAGGTTGCAATTTGAAGGCAACTATGCGCACCTATCAAGACAGAAGTTTGGTAGTCATGTGGTTGAAAAATGTCTTGCTGTATTCAATGATGAGAATCGATCAAGAGTCATTCTTGAACTGCTCTCCATGCCTCACTTTGAACACTTGCTTCAAGATCCACATGCTAACTATGTTGTTCAATCAGCTCTTCGACATTCTGAGGTTTGTTACATGACCACCTTATTTTGCTTTTCACTTTTGATAAATCAATGACAGTATAATAATCAGTTCAAAATCTTGTTATGATACTATCTCTTTAGCCAACAATTGCTGTCATCTACTAGTATGTTGTGATACTACACTTCCTATTTTATATCAGTAAAAAGTGCATATAATTTTTGTACTCATATTTTAGCAGTTTATGGGCTTCATAAATGAAAGTTTTGATCCTGATCTAGTGGACATTGCTGTTTCTTTTTCTTTTCCTTCTAAATTAGGGCCGTCTGCACAATTTACTAGTTGAAGCAATTGAGTCCCACAAAGCCATTTCTCGAAACAGCCCGTATTCCAAGAAGATTTTCTCGCAGAAGCTTTTGAAGAAATGATGTACAATCTCCCCTTGTGCAAGAAGGGTTCTTGTTCTGTGTCAAAGAAATCTTGTCTAGGTCTGCCACAACAACGTATTATAAATGTTTTGGATGGTTATTTAACTGTAAGTTAAATGATGATAACCATACAAATGAATTAAAGTCTGTTTACAAGTGCTTGTCCATCTGCTCAGCTAATTATGGAAAAAATGGGAAGAGAAAAACAGAAGAGCAGAAATTTTGCTCACATTTTAGATCTTTTGCATGCACTATTTCTTGTATTTAAACTTATTGGATAATCTTATCATGTTAGTTATGCTATTCTCACTGTGAGAATGTACAGTGTATAGAACTTTAAACTTTTGCTCTGATTGTATAATAATATGAAGAACGTTCCCAGTAACCTTATTTCTTTTCATGGTTACAAATTTAAAATACAAACATATATCCTCACTGTTACTGTTTAACCGGGGTACACGTTTATGACGGCATCATTTGGTTTGAGCGCCTATTGCATTTTGTATCGATGGTTGGTGCTGTCAGTGGGTTTCCAGTGAGCTCAAGTCATCAAGCTTCGCCCGGGTCCGACCAGCACTGTCGCCTCCTGATTCTGGCCTTCTTTTGGCTACCAGACCTCCCAGGCATCTCTCTCCCTCTCTTTCTGCTTTGTTCCTAACCTTACCTTTTATCAATTCACATGTTTTCATTGTTCTTTTATGTTAGGGTTTTGATTCTTAACTTGGCATATTAATTGTAATTTTGTTGCAGACAAGCAGTGTCATACTGGACATGCTCAAAGCTTTGTGCATTTTGTTTTGTTGCTGGAGCGGTTTTTGGTTACTCGCGCAGGGGACGAGTTAAATGTGGGCTTCCAAGATGCTCAAAAAGCTTAGCTGAAACACACATAATTCAATGATTCTCATTACAGGTAGTCATTTGGTTGGAATTAACCTTCATAGATGTAAAAGAATAATATCAATTTTGTGAAATTCTTAAACGCTCCGATATTGTGCTTCATACGGACTTTGGAATGAGTTTCAAGGTCGCAGATTCAATTACTTATGCACAAGACGGCGTGTTAATTTCTGCTTGCTGTTACGGTTATTCAACTTCATTTAACTCGGTTTGCTATAACTTCATATGTGAATTATGATCACGCTGTTCTCGAGCATTCCTGGTCAAGGATGATGAATTTTACCACTGTCTGATGTTTTGTGTTGAGTTGAGAGGGTTCGATTGATACCAAGCAATCTATAAGTCCAAACTGCTGTTGTATCCACGTATTTCCCCCTTTTTTTCTATTTCCATTTTTAGTTGATATATCATATTTTCACTCAATTATAATAATATCATTTTGTTTTACGTTATTTTTATTTTAAAAATTCGGAAGAAAAAAAAAAGGCAGAAACAAACCAGCAAAAATACCCTTATTATTGGTTAAGAAAAAATAACACAGTACAAGTAATTTATTGACATGCAAAAGTGTAGCCCGTCCAAAATTACAACATGATCTCTTTATAAATTGATATATATATATATATATATATATATATATATATATATATATATATATATATAGAGGTGCTCCGTGAACACGGAAAATACAAAAATAATGCCTATGATATCAATAAATGCTAATTTATCTAAATCGGTAAGGATACAAAACTGAAAGCGGCACTCTTTGCATTGAACCCAAAAAAATGACTCAATGTGGTTTCGGCACATAACCATCAACAGCGAAGTTCCGAGTGGCAGCAGGAATAGCTAAACGAATTCCATCAAGTTCAGGTTTTGCAATCACTTGGCAACCCAGACGTGATCTGCATAGTTCCCAAAATTAGTCAAGGTCGAATTTGAGGGGGACAAAAACGGAAAACCAAAATTTCAAATCCTAAGTTCATGGACAGGAAACTCACGTTTCAGTAAGCCCAAAAGCTAGATCCAACATGTCATTTTCCTCATCAGTTGGATCTTCCAATTTATTGTATTGTTCCAAGTCCTGCACAAAATTCAGTAATTCAACCCTCTTGTAAATGGAAAATGGTATTTCAAAAAAATTAAATAAAGTTAATTTCAAGCAACATTTCACTACATAGATCAGATCACTCGTGATGTACCGTGACTATAACATGGCAAGTTGAACACGCAATCGAGCCTTCACATGCTCCTGCAATAACATCAAGTAAGAAATCAGCTTAGGCAAAAGGACAAGTAAGCTAAATCAATAATGAATATGCTATGAGCAAATTGAAATATTATGTGGCACACGAGATGGGTCAGCATATCCAGCATAACTTCATAAGCAAAGAAGAAAGAAGACAATGTTCTTCTCAAGTGAACTTGTCTCTAGAGTAGGCAAGTAAAAGTGTATTCAGCCTTCATTTGATTTAAAAGTGTAGTGAGTCTAAACCCATTAAAAACAGTCTCATTTTCGGGGAGCTTTTTCCTAAGCAAAGGCAACACCCAAAACAAACTACCACAATGAAAAGTGATTCTAGCAAAAGTAACAGCAAAAAACTAAAAAGATTATCCCAATAGGTGGGGTGGCTAGATGGGGATCAAATATAACAAACGTGCTATGTCAAACATTTAAAAGAAAAAAAACAGAGCAGTATTCAGAATACCAAAATCTTGAGGCGAAGTAATAGAATTCTAAAATCAAAGCTCTTGCCTTCTAGTTCAATGTCGTTTTCATGAGCTGCTTCTAACATAGACATTCCAACAGGGACTTTGATATGCTTCTCCTCACCATCCTTGTCAATAAAAGTTACAGATATCCTGCATAATGTTGCCTCAAAAAGTAAGGAGCAGAATGACAACTGTGCATTTTTTTTTTAATAAACTCACATGATATAAGCAAGGTACAATAGTAGTTGTGCATTCTGTCTCAAGGGGAACTGATCACTGATATGTAGGTTAGCATTTAATAAGCAGGTCGATTATTCAAGGAAATATGACCTACCGCAACAACTGAGGCTTAAAGATTTTGCTATTCTTGCCATTTTTGTTAAAGTATCAATGTCAAGCAGCAACCTAACTCCTGTTCAGATATCATATCATACACCCATGGTAGACAACATGAAATCTTAGAGGAGTGCTAAACTCAATATTCACCTGACATTAACATTAACATTCTCTACATTTTGAAGTTCTCAACTACCTTAAAAAATTTAATCATTAGAAGAAAAATATATAGAAGTAAATTTCCAACAAGCTCAAGTACATAATGTCAGCTCTTAAGTCTTCCGTTTTGGGGGGATCAAAATATTGCATATGCTGTATGATAAATTAGCTACATAGCAACTGAACTTATAGATTGTACTCTCAACAACCACTTATCTAGGTTCAATGACCAAATCATGCTTAGCTAGAAACAAGAAATCAGCAGTTAACATCTAGTCTGCAAAGTGTTGCCTGTCAAAATTACCAAATTTTGCATGGGTGTTTTATAATAAATGGTTATTTTTTAAGAGCCTATAATCTTCACCAAACAATGGAGAAATGATCTATATGCTATGTGACATATTTATAAAAGGATCGCATAGTCCAAAAAATCTGTCATCTCAAATTAAAAGAACTTACATTTGTTCTTGTTCACTCCCTTCCTCAGTAGTGTTGTTAGTAGTCATTGTTGAAAGGAAATTATGCTTTTCTATCATGGCTCCCTTGTATAACTTAGTAAATGAATGCTGTTGAAACTATTTTAAAAGAAAGCACAAAATAATTACTCATAAAAACAGAGATAAGCATAAACCAATGCTGCAAGAAAGTAAAACTTTAATAAAACAATTTCTCCAGTAATCCTAAACCAAATAAATGGGCACAGAATTTCTAAATTTGGATTGCACAAGCATTTGTCCACATAGTTGCGAATTTGACAAATACTTAGAATGCCAATTATTATAAAAAAAACCCTCGGTAATATAATCTCTCCTCACTCCAATCTAGTAACTAATTTTGATAGAAAGACTTCCAGATTTCTGGGTTTGGGTTTACTAAATGCTAATTTTGGTCTGTCCAAGAATCCAGAGACAACCAAATCCCTTCTAGAATTACCTACCTATTAAGATCAATATAGAAACCAACCAATAAGCTTGTAGACAAAACTGTAAAACAATGTTAAATTTATCTACATCTTCAGAACAGTCAGAATCAGAAATAGAGAAAAACACTGCACAGGTTGGGGTCCATTTTTTCCAATCCTCTGCTAACCACAAACTTGTTGGCTATTTTAGCTAAAGAGTGGAGAGAGTCCCTTATACTGATGGGAAAGGTTAATGCCATTATCATACTCCCCCGTATTTAATAGTACTTATTTCATCAAAGAACAGGTCGCATCACACTTCAAAAACACGAACACTCACCTTTTCACAAGACAATAATAATAATAAAAAAAAAACTAAACTACAGATTACATCCAGATTCTCTTTCGAACAAAGCTAAAAATCTCAGACTAGTGTCTGTCTCCCATGCTAACATCCATCAAGCAAATAAACTTATTTGTTTCTATCTATTTGAGATCGTAAAAAGCAATAATACAATTTGGAAACCGCAATTAATTAATAGTTTAATACAACGATTAAAAACAAATGTAGCTGGTCCAGATTGTCAAACTTGACAGAAATTGAATACTCAAATTATAATTTCATTTAATGACTAACCACCGTACGTTGCTTGTAATGATATCTTGCGCTTCGAATATATCCAACTACTCCACGCAAGGATGTCAAATACAAAAAAGAAGAATAAAATTAGTAGAATATGTTCAATACAATTCATGCTATGAACTATGGGAGAATATTAATAAGTAGAAGAAGAAGTACTTGTGTAGAGGTGTTTAGCGATCGAAGCTCCGACTCTAGCTAGTTTGGAATTTAGCATTGTGATTTTAGGCAGGGTTTAAGAAACCCTAAAATTGCAGAGGAAAAAAATAAATAAATTGATATATTAAAAAAAGACAAAAAAAAATATGTAATTTGAAAAATTAACTCTAACAGGCAAGAGAAACCAGACAAAACAAGGCACCACTTAATAAGAAGAATGAGAAAGCCTGAAGAGCCACAAAGCATGAGTTGTAAAATCAGGGGGAACAACTTCACAGGGTGTTGCTATTTGCCCCATTTCAATTACTTTTTGCCCTTATTAAGATATTGACCTTTTTTTTTTATCCGAATCCTGATTTCATTGAATAAAATATATAAAATCGTTAACCATTTTTTACACTCCCTCAATACAACGAAATTATCATTTGGTTGTCTAATGTATCACAAAAATTTGATTTCTTTGTATATTTCAGGGAGTAGCCAATAGCAACACCCACTTCTTGAACGCTTCAAAAGTCCAATCACTTGAAGTCCAAAAGCCCAACCATGAAATTATGCACAACAAACAACTTATTCATTTTAGTTAGAGAAAGAAAAAATGTCCATACACAGTCAATATAAAATATCTTATACACAGACAATCAATTATGTTTTATCATGTCACTTTTATTGCTTTAATTAAATCTAATAAAAAATAATTGGAAAAAGGAAACAAATTGTTGAACGTTAATAAATAAAAAATAATTGATTTCATTAAAGCAACGATTTATTTTCGTTGAAGAAGTACTAAAATTGTTTCCTTTTTATTTTTCCATGAGATTTTCCCCATCGAGCAAATGGAAGACTGAGGAATATTTCCTAACCAAGACAGATGGTAACATCCTATGCAAAAATCTAAAATTGATCTCGTATAAAAAACCCATTCAAAACCATCTTTCTTGACATGAATATGCTTGAAAGCTCCTTTTATAAATCATTTTTTCATATTTGGATCCTCAGATCTTTGTAGAGATGTCAAAATGGATTAATTTAACTTGTCTTAAACTGGCATACAAATGTGTTGGGTTAAATTGGATTCATTTTTTATATTAGATTGAAAATGTCACAATTTATTCCTAATTGATTGTGGGTGGGGTTGGTTTAATATGCCAGAATTAAACACAAAAAGTTATTAAAAAAATGGGTGATTCTTAATTAAGATGATATGTCAAATAAATAATTTAAACATAATTTAAACACAAAAATTTATTGAAAATGTTTATTTTTTTTTTGAAATAGATGATTATTTTAATAATTTTATTTTTAAGTGTGTTTGTGTAAACTGTTTGTTTTTAAAAAAAATAGTTTTTTGCTTATTTAAAAATAAATTCTATTTGCTTCTTAAATAAACGTTCATATAAAAAAATTATTTTTTAAAAGTTTAAACCAACTGACTCAATATCACAATCATAAGAATCTCATCCTGCTAAATTGTCCCATACATGTTTCTTTAAGTTATTATCAATAGTTAAATAAATGTAATGTAGAGAAAAATAAATGAAATTCATAATGTAATCCACCAAACATCATGTCAAACAAAATCATATTTAATCAAACAATCCATCAAAACATTAAAAAAAAAAAACTCAACCCAGCAACACACAACTCAATTTAATCTATCATTTTGACTAGTTGAATCCACCAGCTATGTGAGCTAGGTTATTATATTAACTAAAGCATCGAAACACATAATCTAATCCAACCTTGTTTTGATGGGTTTAATGGATTAATTTGTCATGTTCCACTCATTTTTGGTATCACTCAATATTTGTAAAGTTTAAAATATTCATCAAATCAAATTAAGTTAACTTGACCAATCCAACCATCTAAATCAAATTAATAAATTTTATTTAGATTGATATGATTAACCAATTCTTTTCACTATAAATTCAAATCAAATCATAAAGAGAAATACTAGAAATATTTTTTCTCACTCTTTTTAAATTTCTCTTTATTTCTAGTTGATTTTTTTAGAATCTCTAATTGTGATAGATTTTGTTTCTCATTTAATTACTCTTTATTGATTTAGAAGTAAAATTTGTCAAAATTAATATTTTTTAATGAATTTTGATCAATATTGTCCTCACTCCTCCCAATCATATAGTATATTGAATGATAGACATCATCACACTAGGCGGTTTCAAAGGTTGAGAAAAAGGAATGAAATATCTTTCAACTTCCAACATCCAAGTGGCGATTTTATTAATAACTTAATGCAGCATACACTCATAAAATAAAATAAAAGGTTTAACGAAAAAAAATTGAATGACGAAAATGAGAAGAATACCAGGGAAAAGAAAAATGTATTTAAACTAATAAAAAAAATATTCTATTTCCATTCCATCACGAGGAATAAACAGAGTGGATAAATAAAAGAAATAGTATAATAATAAAATATTCTACATGGAGAAAAAAACAGAGTGAAGAACGAATGAGGAAGACGGCACGTGCGGAGTCTAGTACGGAGTTTTGTTACCAATGGAGAAGGGTACGTGGACGAATAGAAACGCAGGAACTGATCAGATCTCAGTGCCTACCTCCCATCCACGAACTCAGAGTTTGATGTCCACGTGTCGATCTCTGCGCGATACCTTTCGCTGCAATTCCAAATAACATAACATAAAATAAAATATTAATTAAAGAAAAAAAGGAAAACTTGTGCCGCAGAGTTGAGTTCGACGGAAAAAGAAGCCTCTGGAAAGTCCTAAAAATCCCAACCGCAGAGGTGAACAGAAAACTCCGAAAATTTGGTTCTCTGATTACCCCTGGCTTAGCTGGATGTGGATGCTAAAATAGTTCTAATTTCTGTTTTTTCTTTTCTTCTAGTTCCGTAGCTTTTTTTTTTTTAATTTCTTTGATTTATGTAATTTAAGGTTTGGAATAGAGTTGCTATTTGTCTGTTTTTGATTTATGATATGCTTTGTGATTTTTTTTCCCATTTTTTTTCTTCTGGCAACAGGCCAGTAATGGTTGCATAGTTTAGTTTTTGTGATTTTATTTTATTAATGATGTGGCATAGCAATAGAGTTGGTGCTATAATTTGTTGCCAAAGAAATTTCTTCTATTTAAATTCGCTGTCTATTGTGAACTTGAGCTTGGGATGAGCTTCTACGTTCTAGATCTTCAACTTTTAGCGTTTGCCTCTTTTGTTTGTGTTTTATTTTTGGGAATTTATTGTGGTGTATCTTACTGGAAAATATTGTGGTATAAGATCATAAATGAGTAGAAATTCAGCTTTCTGGGATTTTGAGGGTTCTGGTTGTTCAAAACAAAAGAGGATAGTTATGATTGCTATGAGGGGCTTCTTTCATGAGAAAGGGAATGTGATTTATAGGCAAATGACATGGTCACCTATGTTTGGTTATAGCATATGATGATAGGGCATAGGTATGGTTATATAAATCTCCCCGGCTAATTTGTTGTTCTGTTAAACACATTTGTTATTGGTCAAAGCTAAGTTGGCATCATTAGGAATGACAAGCATCTTTATGTTTGTAGGGGTGTTGAAATAGGAACAGTTTGGGTCCTGTTTTGTAAAGTACCAAAAGTTAAGGCTATAGTGTTTCTTCGACTGAAAAGGGGTAGAGGATTTAGACTACATTTGTTTTCTCGTTGGGTTTGAGGCAGCATGCATTACAAGGCCCATCCAACGGCTGTACGTAGAAGGAGGGGGGGAGATCCGTTGGTGAGCATCTGTTCGCAGGCTTCCCAATGGATCTCCTAACATGCACTTAATTGAACTATTTGACAAATTCCTTCTGTTTGAACTGAACTCTCCTAATTGGACAAGATTATACTGATGATGAACAATGATGTCATTAAAGGAAAAACATATTTTCATATCATACCAGGCAACCTATGTTGTCTGGTATGATATGACAATCATTTCCAGGGAATATTAACAATATATTTACTCAATATTGTCATTAAAGGAAAAATATTTTTCTTCCATTCTACTTGCATCACTTTGTTTTACCTCTCTATGTAAGTTATTGAAATCTCTGAAATGATTATCACCTTTTTTGTTACACTATTTATTAGGTTTGATGATATGTTTTGTGAGGATTAATTATTATGTCCTTTGATGCCAGGTTATCTTATATAATCTTCTAATTATCTGTCTTGATGTTACATTATGTCTCAGGGTAGGGAGGACTTGCTAAATCTGAACCAGAAAGAGAGAACAAAGAAGGCTAATAAACCTGAAGATCTGTTTTCTCCATGTGATAGTGACTCATGCAAAGAACATAAAAACCTAACTAACATCAGATAATACAAGGATGTCTGATCATTGTTTGAAGAGCAGCAAAGTAGATTCTAGTAGTAGTGAGCTTTGTGCTGATGATACCATCTTAGGAGACAAGTGTGTGGTGGAGGATGACAGTGTGTCTCAATATTCAATCAATCACATATCTCAAACCGACAATGAACTCAGCTTTCTTGATAATGATGGGTGGCTCGATATCGGAAACTTTGAAGATGTTGATAGGATGATGTTGTAAGAAATTCTCCTATGTGACTGAAGTATTTTCACCATTCACTTTGAATGATATGCTAATCAATTCATCATTATCACCATAACTATCTAAATCTTATTTTTAAAATTGCAGAAGCTGTGACTTGACATTTGGAATGGGGAGCCTCAATAATGAAGAGGAGTTCTGCTGGCTCCGGTCTTCGCAAGGAACTGAAGGATCTGATGATGCATTGAAGTCTGCGTTCAAGTTTTCATCTGCTGAAGCAAGTCCGTTGAAAAGTATATCTGATTATAATATAGACACAAATGAAAACATGGAAGGTCTGCCAATTAATGACGGGAACGTTAAAGCATCTCCTATTGATAAAAAATTGAGGTCTCCAATGAATGCCAATCATGATGGAATTCCTTCTTCACTATCAACATTCCATGAATCAGCCATGAAATCTGGTAATGCAGATGACTTGATGGCGAAACTAAAGGTTGGCTACCCCTCATTTTTTTTTGCTATTTTGATTTTCAAATTGGGTTGAGGTTCTGAATTTGAAATTATGTTGTGACAATTCTCTGTGGATTCTTTTATCAAAATACACACATGGAGACAAACATAAACTCATAAAATTGACCCCTCAAAGGCATATAACGCAATAAGTTTGATATTTGCCTCTAACCTTGTGAAAGTATTAATGCCATTGAATTTAGTAATTGAAGTCTGATATTATGAAAATGCTATGATGTAGGCACTAGACCTGACTGCATTCGGCAATTCAATGCTTTAATGTCAGTATTTATGTACTCAAATTCAATTCAGTGGATATTCAAATAGCTTCTTCATAGAATTACCACTTCAAAAAAGGTTTATACTGTATAAACTCAAATATATTTCTATCATCGTTGACTCCTAAAACATAATTTTAGGAATTGATAAAACTAACGTATGTCAGTGCTAGAACCCAGAAGGCTCTTCGCTATGCAAAGGTATGGAGGAGGGTCATTGCGTGCAGCCTTACCCTTGCGTATGCAAAGAGGCTATTTCCGGATTTGAACCCATGACCAATTGGTCACCAAGGCTCAACTTTACCGTTGCACCAAGGCTTGTCCACAATTTTAGGAATTGATATTCTATAGAAATTGAAATCCCTAAACATTTTAGTTTATATTCATGTTCTAGGAATTTGTATCCTAATTTGAGTTGTAACCAATAATAAGTGTGCAACAAAGGGAATCAAGTAGTTACTTATTTTGTTTGATGTAAATTGTGTTTTTCAATAATGGAAAACTGGCCTTGACCAGTAGGCAATACTCAATTTCAGCTGCTTAATTCTTTGAGTGATCTGTTGCATTCATCTGACATATGGTTTTTAGTAATAGTGAACAAATCTGACTGGCCAGTCTATTTAATTCAGGTGAACTTAAACAAATAATTTGTCTCTTAATCTGGATATCACAAACAGCCTCTTTATATGACAGATGCAAGGAAACCTGTCAAAAACATCCGCAGGAAAGAGAAAAACTGGCTACTTAGAACATGCTGATTCTGATCTTCCTTATGCTCAAGTGGAGCAATATGTAAATCTGAAGCAATCTTTTGGAGCCTCTTCCAGTGGGGTCACTTCACAGGATAGCATCCACAAACACAGACCAGACATGGATTCTAATTCTTTAGGAAATATACAGATACAAACTGACCTGATGGACCCAGACTATTGTCATACTTCTAATTACACTTCCCTCTTTGCAACCTTGTCTGGATCTAGGTCTGAACATGATGGACATCCATCTCCTTCTTTTAAAGAATCGTCATTTGCATCAAACATGGAGAGTTCTCATGCTCATAATTTGGATGCTGTTTCCTTGACAACAAAAGATGAGAGAGAAAATTTATATTTTTGCCATGATGCACAGCTAATAAGTCCAAGGTTTAAAAGTGAAAATATGGAAAATCCCGTGCCATTCAAAAGTCCAGGTTCAGCTCAGAAGGTAGGCCATCAGTTTGAAAATGAGAATGAAGGCCATAGTGAAGTCGGAGAAATTAGCATAAGATTTTCACAAGAAATAGACTCATCAAATGTGCAGGAAAGCTCATCTATGAGCTCTGCACTGGACGAAGCCTCACTTGAAGCAACTAGCTTTCGCCAACTGCAACAGGTCATGGATCAGGTATTTTAATATTTTGCAATGTTAAAGTTTGATTCTGTATTATTTTCTTGGACTATGAAATCAAAATTAACTTACCAGCAACTGGCTAATTTTGGTTTATTCATCATGATGGATTTTCTTGCCGGGGCTGTGTTAACATAACATCTCCAATTTTGCTTGGCCGTATAAATGTTGTAAATTTGGTGCTACTGAAACACCGTATGATAGGAAGGTAGCTGCCAGTGTCAACCAAAATCCTGGGATCTGGCTCTTTTTTATCTGAAAATTTTCATGCAGTGGGATTTGGTTTTTCAAAAATTAGAATGCACGTTAAAGGGAAAAGTATCGAGTTATAACCTTTGATTAGAAAATCAATGGCTGTGTTTGAGATAAACTACATGCACATGTTTAACAAACTATTGTTAAATTTATTCTCATGATTTCCCAATCAACAGTTATTACTTTGCACTATTTATTCTTCAGTACACCCCTCATTCTAATGAACTAAACCTATGTTGTGATGCTAAGAAAGTTAATGCTTATGTATCCTTATTGCTGGAAATCTATTTATCAATTGATTAAAAAATACTTTCCATAACGTAAAGTTCACTTGGTTGCAGTTGGATATTAGAACTAAACTATGCATAAGGGACAGTCTATACCGCTTGGCTAAAAGTGCTGAGCAAAGACATAATGATACCAATGCAAGTGGTCAAATTGGTGATGATGTTGAAGCCTGCAAAGCAGTAATGATACAGGACTCAACCAGGTATCACTCCATTGATTTCTTGTTCAAATTGATATTTCTCTTGGGTCTTGACTTCTAGGCAACCCCCATAGACACAATGCAATGCTGGTGCGACGTAATTTTGAGTAGGCTTGTTGTTTGCTTATATGCCACTTTTAATGTACTCAAACACATAATATATTCTTTTTAATTTTTAGTCATCAGGTTTATATATGGACATGTGAAAAGTGAAATATTCATGAAACGGAAAATAAAATATTTTTATGTGAAAGGACAGTATTGTGAGTTAACATATGTTGTTAGATAAAACCTTTATTACAGTATATCCATGCTGCCCTTTCCCTCCCACCCCCTTTTCAAGGCATGGAAAATTTAACCACCTTAATTGGCTACGGCCTAGGTAGATACACCCAAATTGGTATATCATAATATGAAAACACTGTTCTGGCCAAATAACTTCAAGTGTTTGAACCTATGGTAAATGCTGAAGGCACATGCTCTCTTTTTCCTGAATTTAATGCTTTAAATATTCTTGTAATTTTTTTTATAAGCTAAATTATATCAAACAGAAACTTACATTGAGCATAAGAATTTCTCAACCCAAGTTTATATCAATTACAGACATTTTGGCACACAGCTGAAATATTCTTGTAGTCTCGACTCAAATGTCTTACCTATTGCACTAAGAAAAAGGAACAGAGCCTTGCATCTTATTTCCTAGTTTGTTTCTTTTAAAAACCTTTCCTTACATCACTAGAACTTCATTTCAACCATTGATTTGAATCCCAACAATAGTACAGGTAGCATTGACGTAAAAGTACCGGGTTTTAAATGAGTGCATTGTAGAAGAATGGAATATGGGAGATGATATAAAAAGTCTCAAGATTGACAGAGCTCAATACTAGATGTTAGTAAGTAGTTAAGTTGATATATCTGGCACTACCAGACCATATTTGGTATCATATGCTATTAGGAATCTCACTGGCATGCTAGGAATGATAAATAGCCACTCACCAGTAAGGGGAGTGTTTTAAGTTTTAACAATCTCATATTGGTTGTGTTGTAGGTATTTTAAATTAATGCCTATTTTTAATTACCAAATTTTTAGTCTTACTTTAGAAAGTGACTAATCTGCTTAACTTATGCTTAGCCTTTACAATTTGATGCTTTGCACATCTTTATGTATAAAGTAATAATATTCAGAAATTGTTCCTTCAAGTTTTGTTTTATTTTTCTCTGGTTAAAATTTAAATGTGAATTAATTGGAGCCTTTTAAAACATCCAGGTTTGCATTTATTTGAAACTTCTGCTCTTCCTTTCACTTGAAATATTCTGCAACCTATCTTGAACTTGGAAGTTCGTCTTAGGATGTGAGTTATATTTAAAAAAATATATAATTTTTTTTTATTGTTACGATGGACAATGAAGTTTCTTAATAGAAAGGAGAGGAAGAACACAATTTTATGTTTTCCCTCCGTTCTTTGTTCTTTGTTCTTAGCTCCTATCCAGTATTAATATCTGTAGAAATACGATTTTTATCTATTAATCTTTTTTATAACATCTTCAGGTGTACGGGATTCATGAATATTGAAACTGATACGAATCCCATCGATCGAACTATAGCACACTTACTGTTTCACAGGCCTTCAGATCCATCAATGTTGCCCCATAATGATCCTTTACCTTTCAAATCCAGTTCCATGGTATTCTTTAATCAATTGTTAACATGCTTTAACTAACAAAGTAGATAAATTGTTTTTTGTTGGTAGTCTCATTTTCTGGTTTAACTGACAGTTACATGGATCGGTGATCAATCCAGCAGTAGAAGTGACTGAGAAACAGGTTTTTCAGGAAGAATCTTCTACTGGATTAGAAAAGTCGTCTTAAAGGGTAACATCTTCTGAAAAGAGAAACAATGTCTTACGTCTTATTTTAAAGTTAGTCATTGTATCATATCATATATGATGTATAATTATTCGGAGACTTGCTCAGATCCCTTTGTTAGTGATTCATTTTTTTGCATCCGATACCATTATATTGGTGCATAAATGGGGCTGATCATCAATATAAAGGGAGCGTATGAGATTTTTTTCACGTGAAACTGAAAGATATAATTTTCTAGTGTAGGTTTCTTTTATTTATCAGTAAAGAAATTCATCTTAGTTGATTATGAATTATCGTAATTTTTATAATATTATCTTCAATTTTCACGGATTAAAAAAAAGAGACTATAATGAGACTTTATCATCTTAGTTGATTATGAATTATCGTAAATTCATCTTAGTTGGTTTTCTATTTTGATTCTTTCGAACAAATTATCCTTTTCTTGAAATAATATACTATTAATAACTGATCTGTTATTCACAAAAAATAAATAAATTAATAACTCATTTGCTATTTACAATAAATAAATAAATTAATAACTCATCTGCCAAAAAAGAAATTTAATTTTACTATACAGCCCCTAATAGAAGGGGGAAGGATAAAATTGAAAAAAAATAATAAATATTTTTTATATTATAAAATGACATAATTTATAAATAAAACGAAATAACAGTTATTCCAAGATAGGGGGAGTAAATTCAAAAATAGCATCCATTTTTTTGTATTTCGTATGTAGATTTTTATAAACAATCCAAATCTCGTATTTAGGCACTGCATTTTGGCCAATGATAAGTTCTCAATTTCACTTCAACTGACCTATATATAAATTGCCTGCACAGCTTTCGTCTATGTCAACTACTTTTAATCCTCTTAATAGCTTGTTCGTTAAAGATTAAATTTGGAAAGAAAAATTCATATTTTAAATATTCTCTCAGAAAACTGATAGAATAAGAGGATGTCTAAGGTGGATCACTATGCACAACTAATAATGACTCTAGATTAATTTATGATGCAGAGTCTTATTATACAGCCTCTGTACCGAAACTTCATCATTCTTACTTTTCTTCCTTCTCCGACCACTCTTCCACCGCCTCCGGTGGCTCTGTCGAGACGCACCCACCACCGCCCACAAACGTCGCCGTCTCCCACCAACCCTCCTCCACTTCCCTCTCCGCCTTCATCCCCAAATTCCACACCCCCACCGATGGTAAAAGAATGTGGAGCAGAGAAGAACTCCACTGAACCCCACGCCGGGTTGCATGCAAATTCCGACCCTTTCTTCAAAGATACACAAACCACAGTCTCTCTCCAATTTCCCTAACATAAAAACCCACTTTTCCCTACCAATGTTTTCTTTGAATGCAAACATGATGGCACAATACTCCCTACGGTGATTGAGAAAGGAATAGAAATTTTGTGTGTTGAATTGTAAAGGAGTGGTTCTTATTGGAATCTTTGTACATTATTTTTTTTCCGAACCACAATTTCTTTCAGTTGATTGTGTTGTGCAATTTCTTTAACTTTGAATTGGGTTGCATCTTAATTTTGATGGCTTGAATGTTCTTCTCTGTTATTAATTTTGAATTGGGTTGCTTTCTGAATTTGAGTATGGCTTCTCCATCTGATTTCCATCACTGCTTTTATGAATCTAATTTGTTGTTTTGTTTCATCTAAAACAATCTTGGATCTGATTTTGGGGAAGGAGCGCTGCCTGTAGCGTTTGGGGGCGGTGGAAGAGTGGGCGGAGAAGGAGGAAGGATAAAGTTTTAGTACTGAGGGCGCTGTTGGTGGGTGGTGATGGGTGCGTCTCGACGGAGTCGTCGGAGGTGGTGGAAGAGTGGCCGGAGACGTGGAGGACTCCAGGAGAAAGAAGGGTAAAGGTTCAGTACAGATGGTATATAAGACGACTTTGCACCATAGGTTTATCTAAGTTATTATTGGTGGTGCACATTGGATCACTTATAAAAGTAATCCACCTTAGATATCGTCATAAAATAAATAATTATTTTTAAAAATAAATTAAACCAAACATACACTTAAATGGTAATCTCGTCTTGTGTTATGTCCACACATGCAAGGATGCACACACCAAACAAACTTCATAATTTGAATATTTGCCGAAGAATAGGACAGTTGTTCTTTTTTTTTAATTTAAAATAACTAAAAAATTGAAATGAATTTTGAAATATTTCTTAAAATTCATCTTAAAAATGTTTTTTAAGTTTTTTTTTTTAATTATGCAACATGCCCTAAAAATTGCATTTCTGAAGGAACAATTCTTGTATGATTACAACACATAAAAACAATAGTGACATTTAGTAGTCATGTTTAGATTCAAGAGAGTCAAAAGAGATTTCTCTCTTATCGAACAAAAATCTAACTTCAGCTACTAATAATACCATAATTTTAGAGCCATATGTAGCAACTTGTACCTGCTGGCATTGATAACGACGAAGTTAATTTGTTGATTTAACAGCATAGTCCTAAACACATCACATTCTACCAGGTAACTGGTAACATACAAGAACACATAATGCTAATCAAACTGTTGCCTTAGATGCATCTCTGTTTCACTTTTCCAGGTTGCATGGGATGATTGACCCTTCATCCTTTTAGATTTTTCCTTATCTTTGACAGTTGATCCTTTCTTCTTGGATTCTGCGCTTGTATCATCCTTTGGAGGGCGATCACCACATACAGGGCAGACCATTCCGCGTGCATTGGAGTAGGTCTTGGGAATCCCACACTGCAAACACATTCTGCAGAGAAAGTGAAGTACTTAGACTACCAGCAGCAAAAAGAAAAATCTATCCATGAATATGAGATAGAGTAGAACTGTTGAATTTAGAGGAAGATAGAACTCTGAATATTTTAGAGAGAATTTAGGAAATGAGAATGCTTTACCATTCAAGTAAATGTCTTACATAGGTTCTGCAAATCATCCATATATATAGACTCCTAGATAGACTTAGTGGAGACTGTTTACTAGACTAATATGAATCGAATGCAACTCACAAGACACTTAGTGATACATGAACATACCATTTCCTAAGTGCATTAACTGTTATTATTTCCATCACCTACTGTGAACTCGCAAAGGAGCTTTTATTTTATGTACAGACCTACGTACAGCACTACTTAATAAGGAATAATGCATACCTTAAAAGGTCTGCAGCATCTTCAGCATTAGGATTTGTTGCAGTCGGCACCCGCTTGCCTCCTTCTGATGTGCCCAAGGCAGCTGATGTTGGTGGTTGGCTACCATTGATGTCACTTCTTACTCGCTCATGAATCCCAACCAGTTGAGGTTTTGCCTCTACCACTGCACCTATATAAAATGTATCATAAATGAATAGTCTTTCAAAATGTATGGGAATGTAAATCTATACTTATTGAACAAGATTAAACCCGCAAAAAGCAAAAAAAAAAAAAAATGAGGATTCTTCACTTTATTACCAGCTGAGTTAACATGTCACAGCACTGTAATAATCCCTAAGAAAAAATGATTTTAACTGCCCATTAGTTGTTTTCCCTGGTAAAAGTGCATTTAAGATGTCAACTGAAGCAACAACACCCAGAAGCCTTTTGAAAGGGAAACAGCCTTTTAAACTTGATAGGCAGTCATGCAATTAATTTATTTAGTTTTCTTTTAAAAAATAAAGCCAAAATCAGAAACATTTCTATCTTTTGTGTGTGCATGTAAAAGGGTGATTTATTTAGGAAAAGATCTATATCAATGTTATCAGTGGCAGATGGCGGAAGGCCAAAAATTCCGCCTTATAGACACGCAATTGCAGCCAATGGCACCGCTATAGCAGGCCTCCCTTCACAAATTGCCTATGGTGGTTGGCAAAAATCTGCCACGCCATTCCGATATATCAGCCACGGCGCTGCCATTTAACAACACTGATCTGTATAAGTATATTCTTAAAAAAAAAAACCACAAAGAAACAGCAAAAAAGTCGAGCTACCTAAATCCTTGGCACTTGTTTTAATTTTTTTTATATTATCAGAAGTCTCAATTTTCAATTGATGATGGAAGGCTCAACAATCAATTTTTTACAGGGGGATCAGCACATGATAAGAAGTTGAAAAATACAAGTTTTTATTAAAAAAAAGGAAGTAATTATTATATCGAAAACACAACAATCATTCAATGCTTGATTTTTAAGTAATTAGAAGAATTTTAATAGGGTATATGTAATGCTTTCCAATATGTGTCCATGGGCACCCAATAGAAGCCCTATTTTATATGACATTTAAGTTTGATGTTCTGAATCTGATGATCATTACTTCCAATATGTGTCCATGGGCACTCAATTTTTTACAGGGGGGTCAGCACATGACAAGAAGTTGAAAAATACAAGTTTTTATTAAAAAAGGAAGTAACTATTATATCGAAAACACAACAATCATTCAATGTTTGATTTTTAAGTAATTAGAAGCATTTTAATAGGGTATATGTAATGCTTTCCAATATGTGTCCATGGGCACCCAATAGAAGCCCTATTTTATATAACATTTAAGTTTGATGTTCTGAATCTGATGATCATTAACCTTAAAACCTAACTTATATAAATCAAAGACTAACATAGAGAAACTTTTAGTATAAAAAAGGATTTTATTAATTTTAATCCCGGTACCATTCATGACAAAAATTGCACAAGAGGACACCAATCAAATAATATGCCATGTTAAAAATCAACATCTTTTACGGAACTGACTGGTGTTGTTGTGTGACTTCTGAAGTGATCAATTAATGTGCCAGTCAACAAAGTTAAATCCACACGATAAACAATTTTCTTTAGAAGCAATTGTACATTTGTACAGCAGGAAACTATATCTGCCATTCACATAGATGACCATATTAACCCGGGGTTATAGCACGGACACGCCTCCTTATTTTTATTTTATCGACGATGTTAGTTGTTACTTGTTAGTTTGTTGGTTTTTATTAGCAGGAGGATTTAAACCCACAACCTTTATTCCCCTCCCTTCTCCTTTCACTACCGAGTCAGCCTTGTATCTCCACATGCATCCTTATTTCAATCCAACCGAAAATTAGGCTCAACAGCTGAACTTATACAAGTGAGTGAATTAACAAAATATCAAGTAACAACTCGACAAACCAGAAAAATATTTGCAATTCAAGTGTCAATAGCCACACCAAATTCACTGAATACTCTTTCTAGTTGTACACTATAACAGATCTAACTCTAAGTATGCAAGGAAAAGCTTCCCAAAAATCAATGCCAAGTGCCAGCGTCCCATGAATAGCAGAATGTATGTAACGTTGATAAAAAAAAATTTGAGACTTCAAAGTGAATTCTTGCTTTGCTTACATAACACCTACACCTACCCTCCAAATCAAGCATACCCTTTTACACCAAGAGGCCAGGGATTAATAATTTTCCACTTTAAATTCTCCACTTTAAATCTTTTCAATATTAGAGAAATTAATAATTTTTTAATAAAAAAGGACAGGGATTCTACTTCTAAGCTCTTAATTTCCCCTAATCCTCATTAACCAAACAAAATAAAATAAAATTCCCAAGTAAAAAAAAAAATGGTGCAATGAATATAACCTGTGGGTAAATCCTTCTTGTTCTTGCGGCGCCTCCTATTGGCATGCTTCCCTTGTTGCTCATCAGCGTCTCTTGAAGGTTTGTACTCTTCCACACTATTGTTCAGAAATTGGGGCGGTCCTGCAATCTTCGTTAGGGCAACAACAGAAGATTCAATAACGAAGGGGCAAATTCAGCAATTCAAGAGGGGTGGATGAGATGGAAGTTAGTTACTTCGGAGAAAGCATCGAATGCAGAAGGAAGACCCGAGGCGGAAGGAGGATTCGGAACGTGGTCGAAGATGGATCTGTCGCCAAGAGAAGGGTGGTTTGCGGCGGTGATGGTGCCAGCGGCGGCGTCGTCGTCGTCGGAATCTTCGAGGTCGGAATTGTGGGGTTGGGGTTGGTCTTCGTCTTGTTCCTCTTCTGCGGAAGAATAGCCTTGAATAAGAGACAAGCTCATTGTGTTTGACTCGAATGAACGAACGAACCCTACTCCTCTATTGCTGTAACACTACAGTCTCAGTTCTCACCCAATTCAATACATCAACCATGGACATGGCTATGTGACTGTCTCGGATTTGGCACTCGTTGATTTATTTATTTTCTAGTAACATTGCAGGGACAAATTTTTTTTTTTTTTTCTAGTGTTTTTTCATTTTGCTGGGTTAAGCTTGAATATCTTTCAAAACTTTCACTTGTTTCTTCTGTGAAATATTATATTTTAGTCATAATAATTATAAGAGGAAAATGATTATTGGTCAGTATAAAAAGTTTTGTAGATAATAAATAATTATTTTAAAATATAATTTAAATTATAATTTATGATTGAATTTTCTCACATCACTATTAACACCAAAATTTATTAATACATGCGCATTAAACTTTAGTTACAAAGGTTTAATGTATATAATTGATGACATTTTATCAAACCTGTCACAATGATTTTATCTTATTAGACACTTGCATAATAATTTTAAGAAACATTTTCTTAACAAATATTGTGAATAACTGTCAAAAATCACGTATTCTTTTGGAAAAAATAATGGCTTACCTAGGATAAAAGAAATGGATGATTAAATTTGCTGCAATACAACATTAGTTTATTAGGTTTGTTTCTGCCTTAGATATTGTAATGTATTTAGTGTTTTTAATTTTTTTTAGGTACGCACATGAATAATTGACACATGTTGGTTTGCAAAAGAATTTTTAACCATAATAATTGGTTCTAAAAATCAAGCTTATGAAAAGTGTGAATGGTGGATTCGTGTTTTTGTCGATTCCTCCGGTGTGAAAGAAAAGAATAAAAACATTGCATGGAAATACAATTTTTGGTTATAACAAGCTCAACAAGTCTAATAAGGTGGCTAATTATTAAAAAAAAAATTCAAAAGTAGGCGTTAAACTCTAATTCTCGATATCTTTGATTAAACGAAAACAACTCGTGCATTAGTTGCTCTACACATTAGGGGGTCTTCAATTTATTTAATTTATTTGTCTAAAAATTGTAGAATGAAAGATAACCTAATAGGAATATATTAAACAAAACGTCAATAACATGTTAGAACAACCTACATTGTCCACTTAGAGGATTACTCTACAGTTCGAAACCACATATAATATAATTTTACTGGGTTTCAGTTACTTAATTAGCTCTTAGCACTAGAGGATTTTTTCTTGAAGAGGATCGTCCATCAAAAAAGAAAATAGCATATGGGGGCATGAGCACACATGGCACACCCATGGGGAAGTGAAAAATTGTTCTAGATCTTAACTACTAACAATTAGATGGGCAAAGAAATTATCATTTGTATCAGTTCATTGAATTTCACAATAATTAATTTAAAAATAATATTTAATCTAATCATTGTGTATACATAAAGAAAAAATAATTTTGAGAGTATTTGTTTTATCGAATTATTTTTCATTCCCAAGAATTACATCTTCAGAAATATTATAATTAAAAATGTTATTTTTTTTCTCATATATAAAAATGTGTTTGGTTAATTTAAAACGTTCCTTAAAATATTTTTTTAAGTTTTATGATAATAATTGAAAAATAAAAATAAAAATGAAACTTATGATGAAATTAAAAAATAATTTGTCATATTTCAATGCAAATGTTACTTTTTCACCATTAACACTAGAATAAAAATCAGGTGAATATAAAATATAATTTTCTTGAGAAATGAAAAATACCTTTAAATATTTTATAATAATCTTCTAATAAATATAAGAATAAATATTTTTACTTTCATATTTTCAACGATGTAAGATGAATATGGGTGGGTAAGCGGGGCGGCCCGTCCTGTGTAAGGTCCACTCGCATAAGTCCGCATTGGTAGCGGACCGGGTCAGTCCGCCCCGCTTCTTACACGGACCAAATAAATTGGTCCACTTCACCCCGCGGACCCCACGAATCAAACGGGTTGATCCGTAAACCTAATTGTGAACCTAATTTTAAAAGAATTTCAATTTTAATAAAAATATAATATAATCAAATTAAGTTCAATATAAATGTAAATAAAATTTCAATAATTAGTCAATTACATCAATAAAATAAATAATGTCGTAACAAAAGAAAATTCAAGCAATAAATCTAAAATATGAAATTTAAACATTTTCAACAACAAATGATTCCATACTTGAAGTAGCTTGAGTCTTCTCTGTCTCCATATCTTCATCTTCTCTTCCTAAAACTCGAAATAATAATAAATATTAGAATAAAGTCAAGTTAAGTGATTAAAAGACAATAATTATTACATATTATTTACCTTGTATATCAAATCCTAGTAACCAATTTTTAGTATACATCAAGGTTTGTACGTTGTCAATAATAAGCCTAGTTTGATATTTTTTAGCACACGCGAGGAGAAAAAATATTTTTAGTATGCTATAATGATAACGACTAGATATGAGCTATTTTTTATAATAAAAATATATTGAAATATCTTTAAAAATATTTGTTTAACAATTATTTTTTACTTAAATGATAAAAATTGATACTTTTATTATTTATGACTTTGAGATATGAAAATAATTAATTAAAAGAGAAAAAGATCAAGAAAATATAAAAAGGAAGATTTTTAGCAAGTTATCACTTATCTTCTTTATCTTAATCTTTTCTTTCTGTTATCTTATTTTTTTTATCTTTATCATCTTTTATTTTTATCTTTATATCTTTATCTTATCTAATATATTTATTTATCGGTTAAATTAAAAGAAAAGTTTAGAGTGAAAAAGAAAAAATCAAACTGATTGAGGATCATACAAATTAAACTTAATACGGACTACGGGCAGCTTGCGGACCCAGAGGCCAAACCTGCATAGTATGCGGGTTAAGCGACGCGGGCCCAAAAATATGACATAATAATAGACCGTTTAAAAAAATTGATCCATAACTTGCGCGGACGGTAGACCTCGCGGATCAATCCATGGATCTGGACCCGTTTACCTACCCCTAAAAATGATTCTATGAAACAATCAAACCATTGCATTTTTGGAGAAATTTCCACCTTTAAACCAATAGATTTCTAAATATTCGTTTTTCACCAATCAAGCAAACAACCTATTTTTAGAAACCAGACAAATTAGTTAATATGCTATTTACAGTTATTGAACGTAATCAACAATTCAACAAGTCTTTTTTATCCACTTTCAGATGTGATACTTTTTTTTTGATCCGTATAATCCCTTAAATTTAATTTCGAGAATTCATTTCCAAAATTAAAATGTTCAAAATTACCAATCAATCGAAAATTATTTTAGAAAAACAAAATGAAAAAGGTGCTATAGACGGCATGTTGGACTGAATTGACCTTGAAGAAGGAAGGGGTCATTCATATGATCCCGTGTTTGTTTGGGTCTTTTCTCAATTCTTCAACCAACCCATTCCTTCCCCACGCGTCATTCTCCGGCCACCGTCCACGACGGAGCGCCGTTACCGCTTTAATATTTCCCCAAAAGGCTTCGGCGACCGCCCGTGATGGATAAAGTCTTCAACAAGCTCCGCAATTTGGACGCTTACCCAAAAGTCAATGAAGATTTTTACAACCGCACGCTCGCCGGCGGCGTCGTCACCGTCGTTTCCGCCGCTGTCATGCTGTTTCTCTTCTTCTCCGAGCTAAGTATGGCCCCCATCTTCTTCTTTTTCCTTTTCATTTTTTTGTTGAATGTTGTTGGAACTTTTTTTTTGTTGCTTGGTTGGGAAAGGTGGGAAATTTAAAAGGGGGGATTTGAATTTCGTGGATTTTTAATTTTGAGGTCTTGAGAAGATTGTGTCAATAATCTATGTATCCTGTGCTTGACAATTTTGTTGCATTGAGCTGAATTTGAAATATCTTTTTATCGAGTTGTGAGGGAACTTGAGAAATGAATGTTTTTTTTTTTTGGGGGGGGGGGGGGGGGGGGGTGGAATGAGAGTCTTTTCACCCTCTTTTCTCTTCCAGGCATTATCATGTTTATAATAAGTTGATGGTTGAGACTTGAGAGTTCCAAGGCAATGAGGGCTTAGATCCATTGTTTCAATCATGTAATGAATTGATGGCATGTTAGGGATATCCATTAAGATGGGTTTGTTTGGACTTTCTGTTGGGTGCATTGATTCATCTGACAGAATTTTTTTTTCTGATAATATGACTTGAGTAATGACTCTGTTTGGACAAACTTCTCCATAAGCCCTTGTAGGACTAGAAAATCAGAAGGTAGAATGCATTTAATTTCTCCATAAGCTGAAATCAACTTATGCACCTTAGCTTTTGGAGAAGTTAAATGAAAAGAGCTTCTATAAAAGCTAAGTGCATTGGTTGATTTTAGCTTATGCGAGGAGCTCAATTCATTTGACATTCTTATTTTTCTTTTGCTATAAGTGCTTATGGAGAAGTTTATCCTCTTAGGACCATACTCAATCAGTGAAGCTCTAATTCTAGTGCTACACTTTTATCCCCTTAAGCATATTTTTCTGCAATAATCATATGATGTGGTCATTGCTCTGGTTGTGGAGATTTAATTGCTGCTAGTTTTAGGGATAAAACGTATATACCCAGTCTTTAAAAAAAGCGTGGGATTTATCTTCAATAAAACATAGTTAGCTGAGACAGTCTTTTGTCTGAATCATTACCTTGCTTTGACTACTGCCTTTCCCATTAAACTTCAATAATATTATCTGTTACCTTTTTTTTTTTGCTCAGCATATTATCTGTTACCTTTGATTGCAGGTTTATACCTCTATACAGTTACGGAGAGTAAGCTTTTGGTGGATACTTCAAGGGGAGATACCTTGCACATCAATGTAATTATTGTTATATTTGCAGTGTAACTTTTATAGTTTTATTTAGCTCTTCATATTCCATGTCCAATCTATGGACCATGTTATGATTCATGGATTGTACAATATTATTTTGTGATTTAATTTAGAGAAAAAAGGTTGTACACTGACAGTGTTAAAATTTTTACACCATCATCTAATCATAGCCCACCCTGTATGATCATATTGTTGACTTTTATGATAATTACTTTAAAAGTCATATTAACCCTCAGTGCATGACCATTAAACTAGTTTGGTGATTTGTTGTTGGTAAAATTTGTATAAAAACCATTATTCCATTTTTTTTTATAAAAAAATTCAAATGATTATGCAAGGGTTTGATTGGCCGTGTTCCTTCATATATCCTGTAGGTTTGCCAGCGTTAGCCTTAATATAAACTGTACATTTTCAGAGTAAAATTTTGATTCTTTTCTGCCCTTGGAAATGCAGTTTGATGTCACTTTTCCTGCTGTTCGATGTTCAATACTCAGTTTAGATGCAATGGATATCAGTGGCGAGCAGCATCTTGACATAGTATGTTCTGCTTAAATTAGCTTTTTATCAATTAATTTTCAGTTCCTGTAATTCTAACTGCATATTTATACTTCATTATTCACTGCTTTCTTTCTTATTATCTATCATTCCCCAAGTCTCATGTTCATAGCGTTCTTGTTAAGTATTAATTATTATTTACACTACACTGTTTTTATTTGCAGCGACATAATATAGTGAAGAAAAGAATTGATGCTAATGGTAATGTGATAGAAGAGAGGAAGGATGGAATTGGTGCACCAAAGGTTAGCTGAAATACTCAGGCACTTTTTTTACTGCATTACAGTTGCTTGCGTTGTGTTTACTATAGAGTTTTATCTATTTTGTTGTTAAATTGCCTTTAGAATATTTACTATTTACTTTTAAAGGTTGCATCTTATGTCTTGTATGTTTTCAACTGAATATCTATGTTCAAAAGAGTGCAGCTTCTCACTGAGGAGTTCTTCTAATGTACCAATTTATAATTCACTGTAGTAGTAGTGAATATTAGGTAGTAAAGTGTTAGCAGGAGCTTAAAAGAAAAGTGTAGATCAGATCAGAATGTTGAGGTAAATTAGTGGATATACAAGAAAGGAGGAACAAATGTATTGGGGGAGAAAGTTGGAGTAGCACCCATTGAGGCGATGACTAAAACTCACTAAAGGTGGTTGTGGTTTGGTAATGTGAGAAAAGTTAATCAAATGGAAAGATAGTCCAGCTAAAAGATGTATAGGAAGACTAGTAAATGTTGCACTGAGCTTCTTGGGAATGAAAGGTCTTATGTTTGTGTTTCTTATATCTATAGGGATGACTAGTAGTTGGTGAAACATGAAATGGAAGATATTAGAATAGAGGTTTTGGCCAGTTAGATACTTCGTGTTAGCTATCAGCTTTGTAATGTTCAGATATTTAATGTGAAAGAATTTTAGCATAACTATAAGCTTTCTTACTTAAGACAGGAATGAAAATATGGATGATAGCATAATTGTTGCATATCAATGAAGCTCTTACAGACTTTTCTGTGAGGATCTTGGACTTCTGCTCCCAAAAAGAACCTTTAGGTTGGATGGTTGTAACTGGTTCATTGCTCAAAGTTTTTGAAAAAAGACTCTTATTGCTTGGATTTGGCATTGTATTGCTGAATCTCTATGATCATGTTTCTTGTAGATTGCTTTTCCAGCATCATATTTGTTCTCCCAAGTCAATAATGTTGTTCTTGCTTCTTGATGGTTAAAGGAAATATAAGGTTCTCTAGTCTAGTTTTAGTTCTTTTATTTGATTTGTGGTACTTAAAAGATTATACACAATATTGAGTTGTCTACATTTGCAAAGACTGCATAAGGCATTTGATCACCTGATGCGTTTGCCTTGATGAGAATTTGTTTTTGGATCTTGGTCCCTTCATTACCAATAATGATTGCCATAATTTGAAGGCAACTGTTGTCGATACCTATGAATCTGATGGGTAGACTTTAGTTATAATAAGGCTAGTTGTCTCAGACCCCTTGTTTCTTTAAAAGGAGTTGAAATCCATTTTTCTATTCTTCGTCATGTTTCTACTAATTTTTTATGTTGTCATTTGAAAGATAAGGTCAATATTCATTTATAATGAATTGACTTTTTCATTTCCTGTATATCTTTCTTAATGCAGATTGAGAGACCCTTACAGAAACATGGTGGCAGACTTGGACATGATGAAAAGTATTGTGGTTCATGTTTTGGTGCAGAAGAGGTACCTTCGACCATTTACTACACTTAAATTTGCTCTAGTTTTCTTATGATTTTGTAACTACCATAACATGTGTTAGGTGTCAATGTGGACTGACAAAACTTTAAGGCTTTGATGCTTTATAGATATATCTTTTTTTTAAATAAAATTGGTCTGAAGAATTTAAGGCTTTAAAAAATAAGTAGGAGAAATTAAGTATCAAGGGTAGTGGTGACAGAATTTGGTGAGATTTAACTATGAGAACAACTTTTGAGATCTAAACAGGGTAATCAAAGGTGAAGATTGCCCTTAAGGCTCTGAGTTTTTAATGCCTTGTGGCAAGAGAGTCCAAAAGGACCAAGCCTCATTAAAGAAAGATGCTAAAAAACCACAAATATTTAACTGTCTTGCTTAAAAAAATTGTTTCTCTCTATTATGGACGTGAAACGTAAATCAGTGCATGTGTCTTTTGTTTTACTCTATTATGCACAACTCAATTCGTTTAAAGAGGTGATTGACCGGTATGCCACTGTTCTTTATACGAAAACCCAAGGGCTCTCATGGAGCATTGTAAGTAAGATGCTCACCCGGATTGCCTCTGCTTTGATGTAAAAGTGCCATTGAGGCACACTTTGTGCCACCTTTAACTACACTGGATGTAAAACAACTAGACATTTGTGAGGGTTAATTATGAACCAAAGACAAAGGATGGATACTGGATACTTGCGGGAAAGGATATTGCTATTGAACACTGTTTGGCTGTTCTTGTGAAAATTGCTTGGAAAACATGTTCTGAGATCTTCATCTTTGTATATTAACTGTGTTTTCTGTTCCGTACTTTACCCATCAGTGACAGTTTTGCCTTGGTGTATTCTATTTCTGTTCTATGCCTCATATGTCTAATCACATCAATGTTCCCATGTTTGTTAAGTTGAAAAAGTAGAAAGATATACTATTTCTGTGTGCTTATTCTTAAACACCAAAATTATCTTCACTGTTATTTTTCAGTAACAATGTTAATAACAATAATAAATTCTAATAGCACTGATTTACATGGTTGGGATGCTGGATAATATTTTTGTGGCTTGACTAACGCAACAGCAGTTTTTCTTGAATGATCCCAGAATCGTGACTGAAGTTTATTAGTAGCTATTATTATGCTGAAGTTAAATTTAATTATTATCATCAATGCTTTCATTTGAGTAGTCCAATATGCTGGCTAAATTGTATATTTTACTGTGTATTTGTACACTTTCATGTCAGTGCAACTTATACTCTCCAATCGTTTCTTAATTTCTTATACGTCTATGCTTTTTCTCTCACTCGTTCTCATGCAGTCAGATGAACACTGTTGTAATTCTTGCGAAGAAGTGCGTGAAGCATATAGGAAAAAAGGCTGGGCAATGACAAATATGGATTTGATTGATCAGGTTGACTTCATACTCTTTGTATTGCACAATAAACACTGAAACTTTCTGTGGATTCAAATGCCACAATTATGAGGCTGTAGCTGTACACATTTTGTTTATGTTGTTGTTGAAGCATATTTATTATAATTTATAAGAACTTGAGAAGGCTCCACCGTACCTTTGAGCTTTTGGCTGAATGAAGTCTGACATGTGTGTTAATTATATTGGATTTGTGTACTTTGCCCTGATGTTGAATTTGTAGTGGGAATTTTGTAGGAGGTATATTGCATTCTGACACTTTGGTTTTGCTTTTAGTGTCAAAGAGAGGGTTATGTGCAAAGGGTAAAGGATGAAGAAGGTGAAGGATGCAATCTTCAAGGATCTCTTGAAGTTAATAAAGTAGCAGGAAATTTTCATTTTGCAACTGGGAAAAGCTTTCTTCAGTCTGCTATATTTCTGGCTGATGTGCTTGCTTTACAGGATAATCATTATAATGTAAGACAGAACTGGTTTTTTATTATTCATTGCCTGAATTGTGTATCATATTCTGAAAACTTTGATAAATTTTCGATGCTTCCCTTTTGCTTGTAATCTCATGATTGATTTTAAAACATATGGTGTATGATGCAGATTAGCCATCGGATCAACAAATTAAGTTTTGGTCACCATTTCCCTGGATTGGTAAATCCTCTTGATGGGTAATTTTCTTCTCCAGCAGATGCCTTTATTTTCTGGTGACAAGGATGGCATGCCACATAGATGTTTTCATATACTGGGATTTTTAAATTTGAATCTAATTCCATTGATTGAAATTCTAAAGTAAATTACTTTCCCCTCTATCATAAAATAAAACTTAAATCAAATTTCCATTATATAAGTAAAAACACTATAACTTGTAAGGTTTAAATTATTTTAGTGTTTTGCATGTTTCCTTCCATTGCAAAGCACTAAAATGAAAAGCAAATATTTTCTCATTCTCCCAAATGGTCATTGGAGAGCTTCAGAAATCATAACCAAACAGATTGTAACAGATTTGATGAATAAGCCGTAACTTCATGGATAAAGTACAGCCAATTTCCATTTGTTACCCTTATTCAACCCTATTTGTTGAGAACAAGGAAGCATGCAAATGTCTGGATACGAAGATGAACCTTTAACTCAGCTACAGCAAATGAATGTGTTCTTCCCATTCTCTCAATATATAGGGTTGAAAGAAAGACTTGAGTGCAAAACATCCATTAGCTTATAGCTACACTTTCAAATCTATTATGCACACACACACATGTAATACATTTTAAGGAGCAACTCTACCTAAAATTTAAGCTGTTAGGTAAAGGCATAAGATTGGTTTTATATCTCTTTAAAGTACACTTTTTTAACATACTTTTCAATTTTCATTTTATTGCTGCAATGAAATTTTGCAGAAGCTGTAAATTGTTTATTTATTTTCCACTTTCTCTTTACTCTCGTTCATGTGATTTAGCCACGAGTGCAAAGTTATTTTGTCATGTATTATATATTCAATGAATGATAGCTGTTGGAAAGTCGTCTTAATTGCGGTCAACCCTTGCTTGCCTTAGTTGGCTTCTTCAGGGGCTGCCTTAATTGCATCCTCAAGGGTGGTGTTTAGTCCAACATTGAGTAGAGATATGACTTTAAGAGAGCTTATAATGCTTGGGCAATGCTCACTTTACAAACTGGTTTTGTGTGGTTGAGTTGGGTCCAAGTTGAAATTCTAAGAATAGCCTTTAAAAAAAATGCTGTGACTAAATTTTTCCACACTCAACCATTTAAAGTCTCTTCATTTTCTTCTCCTTGCAGGGTAAGGTGGGTGCAAGGACCTACTCATGGCATGTACCAGTATTTCATAAAGGTTGGTAGTTGGTACTATCAGGGAATATATTCCTAATTAAAGATTTTGTTTGCATGTTAAGTTTATTAACTAATTGCTTGATAATGATGGTAAATCCAATATATTTAATTTTTATCTCACTATTTTGGTTGTACTATTACTTTGATGGAAACATAAACATATTGAATTTTCATGATGATACTGCATCCAGCATTCATGTCTTTTCTTTACTTTTTTGGGGGGATTGGGAGGGGGGGTTGAATATACTGCATTCAATTCTGATGTGTTAATGCTATTATGGATTTCTATTATGTTATTACTCTTTTATCTCTTGTAGGTGCACTTCTTATAACATCATATTGCATTTTTTTCTCTTTTCTTATGGTTAGTATACTGCATTCATTTCTACAAACTCTAGTCTATTATAGTATTTGTCCTTCCAAAGCCATCTGAGAGAACCTGCAAAAACATCTTGAATTTGCTTCAAAATATGCATCCAATGTTGTTTTTAGGCTTTCCTACTGTTTGAATATTGTGCATGCAATTATGCACCAGGTTGACACTTGTTTGGGCTTGTGTACACATTGCAGGTGGTCCCTACAATATACACAGACATTAGAGGTCGTGTTATCCATTCAAATCAGGTATTGTTAATATCATGAACATACTGTCATTTCATGTTTTGTTTTATACCTTCATTCCATGTTTTGTGGGATAATGCTTCCGTGGCATAATACAAGTTATTGCACAGTATTCTGTGACGGAGCATTTCAAGAGTTCAGAGCTGGGTGTTGCAGTTCCTGGAGTTTTCTTCTTTTATGACATATCTCCAATCAAGGTAAAATTGCCTAATTTTACTAGCATATTGCATAAAATGTTGATGTTTTTTCTTCTTCCCTTAACTGCACTCAAAGTTTGTGTTTTCCCACTTTAGTTTGATACAGCCGGGCATGCATAATAGTCTTGGTCTTTCCTATTAAGATAACCTTTTAAACATTTCCTCATATAGTGAATGGGGCACATTTGGGGAATTGGGGTTGAGTGCTGAACATTTTTGCACTGTATATGAATGGTTAATTTTCTGCATCCCGAATTTTATTTTCCCCCTCATGAACTTGCGTTTCAGATGTTTTCTTCCATCCTGTGAATTTCTTGGGCTCTGTTTTGCACTTTTGATGCTCTTCTCTCTATTTATTATGCGGTTGATATAAGGACCTAACATCATAGTTCTGTTGATGCATATTGTCGTGCAAGTTATAGAAAAAGTGCATTTTATGATTGGATCTCAAGTAAATTGATATGTTTTATGTTGCAGGTCAACTTTAAAGAGGAACATACTCCATTTTTACATTTCCTGACCAATATTTGTGCAATTATTGGAGGTAATTCCTTGTTCTCTCTATCCACTCCAGCCTGGAAAAGATAAGGGTGATAAATTAATTTCTTATCAAATAACTACATGAATATAGTTCTGATGTCATGCTTTGTTGCAAATCTATACATCGTTGGCCCCGACTCAGATAAAAGAGGTGGGAATGGGATGTGCTGGACAGTAGTTGACAACCAACATAAACCTGTTGAAATCTTTATTATATGGATAGTCCTGTGCAGAGTTAAATGAAAGAATTTAACTGAAATGTACGAGTATAAAGATTTTTTACACTATCATTCAATCATAGATTGTCATATAATTGAAAATTACGTACTTTTGTAATAATTACTTAAAAAGTTATATCTAAAGTGATCTCTAATTGATTGATAGTATTAAAATCTTTACAATGCACAGTCTATCAAAATTAAGCTCTAAGTTTTGCTTCACACTACTGATTGAAATTGAATTTCAATCTTTTTCTGTAGGTGTATTTACTGTTGCGGGAATAATAGATTCATCGATATATTATGGTCAGAGAACAATCAAGAGGAAGATGGAGCTTGGAAAATTTACATGATGTGGTCAAATTCAGCATGAGTGCTCTAATTTCCTAATTGAGTCTGCTTTTGACGTATTTGGTTGGCTGGTGCATTGAGTATCGTTTATAATATGGTAGCATATGCACATAATGCCAAGGGTAAGCAGAGCAGTAGGTTCAGTTGATGCATGAAGTGTATTTTTTGGATCATGATTTTTCCTTTCATTTATAGCAATTTCAATTCAGTTGCTACTTTGGTGGCTTTTTAATATACGGATGAAGATGAGGAATACAAAGAGTTGTTGGGAACTTTTTAGGTATTTTTGCTGCATAATACATGACATGATTGATTATGCGTAACATACGGTTCTTGTGTTGCTGTTCCGTGCTGTAATCTAGCCAATATTTTCATTGAAGTTGAAGAATTTGAATCTTTTGTCGCATTTCCTATCAATTTAGTTAATGTTCACAATTAAGGGCAGCAAATTCGTTTGATATGATGAAAAATGTTTCAGTATTTTTCGTTTAACCCACTGTGCTTATGGTCCATTTAGTTTGGATTATGCATGATTTTGTTACGTTAATTTTGTTTTGTGCTGAT
This sequence comes from Glycine max, assembly GCF_000004515.6. Classification (NCBI taxonomy): domain Eukaryota; kingdom Viridiplantae; phylum Streptophyta; class Magnoliopsida; order Fabales; family Fabaceae; genus Glycine; species Glycine max. The sequence goes on from NC_038244.2 coordinate 5,635,652, forward strand.
TCAAGTTCCTCTATTTTTTATATAAAAAATAGACAAATCCCATCCATCTATTTCTTTTTATATTTATCTTAAACCTCCATTCTAATTTATTATTTAAAATATTTACAAATTAAATTGAATAAGTTGTTTTAATTCTTCAGATCTAAATTTACCAATTAAGACATCATATTTTACTTCAAATAAAAAGGAAACTCAATTTTCCTTCCTTAATAGATTTATATTTTGACCTCTAAACCATCTATTCAAGTTTTAATTCTTCAGATCTAAATTTACCAATTAAAACATCATATTTTACTTCAAATAAAAAGGAAACTCAATTTTCCTTCTTTAATAGGTTTATATTTTGACCTCTATACCATCTATTCAAATCTTAACTTTATATTCTGGAGTTTTTTATTTTTTTAATATCAGACTTTATTAAAACTTTGGCCTCTAAATACTTAAAATTATCCCATACTTTGAATTCATTGTAAGTTCCTAAATATTTGAATAGAAATAATAACTTGAGCGTTTTGGGTAGAAGAATTTGCGCTGGTCAAAGTAAAGTGATTTAAAATGTAATCAAATTTATACATCAATGTTCAAGTATATATAAATTGTTGTAAACTTGCCTTCAATTTTCACATGTAAAAAAAATATTAGCAGAAATTGATAATTTTCTTTTTTTTTTTTTTTGCAAAAACTATACAAAATGATTTTGCATTATCCATGTTAAATTTTTTGATTTTTTCTATCTTCTAACTTAAGATTTTAAAGTACTACCACATAATTTTTTTAATTCTTTTAACTTAGGATTTATCCAATAAAGTACTACCACATTAATTCGTCAGTTCGAACTAGAAGTTTTCCTGTTAATAGTGTTAGGTAGCAATGGTGATTTTGAATTGATAATCAATTATACAAAGTTTTTTTTTTAAGGAATACAACAGTAAAAAACTTAACCAAACAAAATATAGCTAAGCAATTATGGTATTAAATATAGATAATTAAAGCCTCTCTTTCATGCTCTACAAACTTTGTTAATATTCTCCAAATTAGGGTACTCTAGGGAATTGGTTTAATCTAGTTTAAGAGAAAAAATGATTTTTTATTTTTAAAAGAAGACAATTTAATCAATCAAAATAATTTGATTCAGTTTGTCTCCCTTTTTTAATTTAAATCTAATTGAGTGCGTGTAATATAGAAAGACCTGCCGAGTTCAAATGATTGATTCAAAGGAAAAAGATGAATCGAACAAAAAATAAAAGGAAAATTGACTATCTCAACCTTGTTTAGCACGGTTAATAATACCAATAAAACAAAAGATATACATCTAAACCAACATGTTGTGCCCAACGAAAACAAACTAAATTTTAATTTTTGGAACTAAAATTGTAAAAGTTTATCCCAAGAGTGTGTTTGGATTTGGATGGAAAAATTTAAATTTTAAATAAAAAATTTTTATTTTCAAAATTTTGTATTTTAATAAAAAAATTAAAATTATAAGAATAAAAAATAGATGAAAAAAAATATAATTAATATATTAATTATAAATATTTTTCTACATTCACACCCAATCAATATTTTAAAAATTTAAAATATCCAATCAATATTTTAAAAATTTAAAAGATGTACGCACTCCAAATGAAATCCTTCCAGAAATTCTCGAAAGCCTGTGCAGCACCAGGCCTACGAGGGGGTTTGGAGTTTGGAAATAATTTTCAACCAGCAATAGACGCGCCTCCTGTTAGAACCTCACTGACTGCGCAGAGACGAATTCTTTTCTCCCGAGAGTTTCATTATATAGGACACTTTCATGTTTAACAACTTGTCTCGTCTTCGATATGGGACTAAAGTGACTTCTTTTACTCTGCAACCAACTCAACATCGATGCGGGACTAAAAAGCTCTTTTTTTTATTATTCTTCAACATTTGCAACCCAGTACTTGTAATAATACTCGTTCTACACTAGTTGTGTCATCCAATCACTCCAAGGTGTCCTTGTCTGAGCATAATCAAATGCCATTATTGAAAACAGCATGTTTTCCACAGCAATTCAACATCTAGGACCTTTCAGAAATTTCCCACTCTAACTTAGGATCTTATCATGCAAGATAGACTTCGATTTTCAATTCCCTTACACAAGGCTCCTTCATGTTAATGCTTGGGTAGCTTAATTGTAAATGGGAGAGATTCAAATAGAGTCTGATTCCTCCACCACTATATGTGATGGGGATATGAAGACTATAAGAACTGTAATATTTGAATAGAGATGCAACCTGTCAAATCTTCTAGCTAGCACAAGCTAAGAGCTTGTTTGCTCTGCCGGTGAAAGTGTGATAGCATGAAGTACAAGGCAACTCCAGCGCAAAAGTAACAAAGGACATGCTTCTCCAACTTCCATTTGTGGTTGCCTAACCGGCAATCTAAACTCACTAAATTGCTCTCTATCACTACCAAGAGGAGCTGTATAAACATAAACATGTTACCTTCTAAAAAGAAACTTGCGTAAAACTCAAGATAGAACTCCGTAAAATTTTGAAGTAATTTGAAGGTGAAATTTCATTTAGTTTTTCTTTAGAGTATTGATTCAGAGTTCTCTTGTGGCCATCGGATTCTTTAGAAGATTACACAAACAATTCGTACAATTTTAAAGTACTTTGAACGTAAAACTTCGATAACTTTTTTCTTCCGTATTGATTCAAAGTGAGTTCTCTTGTGGCCCTCGAATCCTTTAGAAGATTTACACAAACTACTCAATAAGAACGGCATCCAAATTTCGAAACATGTATCAATCATTGAAGAAGGAAACCCTCCTGTTTCAATTTTTGTACATACAACCTTTTCTGACAAGTTTGCATTAAGAAAAAATAGAGAAAAGAAAAATACATCAGTGTAGAAGATAAAACAATAATATGAGAAATGTTTGCTCAAAGGTCATAGAAAATTTTCAAAAAGAATCAATAGACATTTGAACTTGACTAACAAATTTAATATTAAGATTTGGCTGCCAACAATACTGAGAATGATTTAAGGTGACATATCAAGTTACACAACTTTTATTTAGTCTCTATGAGAACCTGAATTCCTCCCTGACTAACTGAAACATTGGAAAGCTTTAACTTGATAGCTTCAAACTCTGCATTTTCCATCTCCTGGCTAGACAACCAGAGAGGTAAACAATGATCAATCAAGTCCTGTCCACAACTAAAGGGTGAACCTCCCTTAAAACTCCAGGTTCTCCCAAACCTAGTAATTGTTGCTAGGTTAGAATCAGAAGGCTCCTCAGCATAACACTCTAATATCTCCCTGATGGCATTGCACCAGATAGGCCGAGCTACCTTAAGGAAGTCATGCAACACTATCACTGGAAGGTTCACACTTCCCAGCTCAGATTCATTGTGCCCTCCTCTCCCATGATAGTCTGACCCTCCAATCTTTAGAAGTCCATAGGCATCAGCCAAGTCACTATATGCTGCACACCAAAAGCAAAAATTAACATGCAAGAATTTGTTTCTATTTGTTCTTAATGATATAATTTCCCATCACACAATTGTAACCTCATGAATGCAGTTGGATAAGATTCATTCAACATGCGTGAATGCTTCCATCATGCATATTAACTTTATGACTAGATATGGATAAACCTTCAATGGGAAATGCTAGCAACACTCTTTCTAATACATGCTTTTTAAGACACTTTTGATTATTGACTGAACTATATTTGAAATCACAAATTTATATGGGTCCTAAAATGAACTCTTATTCATGATTTAGTAGTTTCCAAAAAATTTCAATCAATAGAAGAGTTAGAGCATGAGTTACTAGCACTACTCCACCGTCAGTTTATCTTCAAGTCTACAATTTAATGTGCTGAGGAGCTTTTTTTTTTCACAGTGGACTCAACTTTATAATAGGTAATTCAGATTACGAAACAGTTGAATAGGGTAAGTGGAAGGAGGCAGAGGAAAGGCATGCAGTACAATTAGAACAATTATGGTCTCTGTTTGGAATAATCTGAATAGAATTATTGTTCAACTTTTGAGTTTTGACAAAGGTACTAGGTTAGGTTTTACAAGGAGATTGATAATCTTAAACTACACAAATAACATCATTTTAATGATTAAACAAATGAAAAATTATTCAACTGAGCATTTACCTGCCAGCCTTCCATCACTTTTGTAGACCTCCATCCCATGAAGACCAGCTTCTTTTAACCTTCTAACAATGGGAACTGGATTTTTCAATGCCCATGGATGAGCCAGAACAGCAACACCCCCAGTATGACTAATCATTTTTATTGCTTCTTCTGCCAGAGGCTCACTTCCCCTGAAACACAATTGTCACTGCCTTAACAATTATCCCTAACCACACAAATAGTTACAATACAACCAACAAGAGCAAGCAATGCAATATTACGTGGAGTAAGCAGGTCCACCGTCAAAGAGATACCGAGCGAAGGCTTGTCTGAGATTCTCTACATAACCAGCTTCAAGCATGGCACGGGCGACATGAAGCCTCCCAGGGGCAACCCCCTTGCCGGCAATCCTGCAAACATGCTCCCATTTAAGAGGCAACTTGAGCTTGTTCAGTTTTAAGACAATGTTCTGCGCACGAAGAAAACGTCCATCCCTTATATTTGATAGAAACTTGTCCAGCTCCTCAAACCTTGATGGTCCAATACTGCTGTAGTATGCTAAAATGTGAACTGGTTCCTCTACTTCAGAGTCTCCTCTGCCAGTGAATTTGCAATTGCAACATTAGTTGCATGTAGAGAAAGGATATTAAGCATTAATTGATTTTGACAATTATAGTTTATAAATTACCTGCTTTCCATCTCTCAACAGAGTGAAGCAACACAATAATACAAGTGCCAATTCATTTAAAAAGCATCAAGAATACGTAATATTTTTTATAAAAAAAATCACCTTGGAGAAAATATGGTACTAATTTCAACACCTGGGATTATCTTGATGCCATATTTACGAGCTGATTCTACAGCTTCAGGAATGCCTGACATAGTGTCATGATCTGTCAGAGCAAGAACTTTCACCTGTTATTATGAGCAAATAGTATTAATTAAAAAAGGAGCCTATCACTAAAAAAGGAAACCCTATGCACAGCAGCTGATGCCTTGGGCAATCCTCTTTTACCATCATGGGTAACAACAACTTTGAATTAACTGAAAAACACAATCCATAATAAAACATTGAAAATAACCTTAAATTTCAGTCATACCATCATCTCTCATTAAATAATGGCAGGGATATTAGCAAAACATCTTGGTTGAAAACGCACATATTTCTAGAAATTTTCAAATAAAGAAATAAACACTGATCCATTGTCTGACTCTGGTTCTTTGATTTGCGGATAATACCAAAATGAGAAGTTAAACCAAAAAACAACGAAATTAAGAGGGCGGCCTATTTCTCTTCTGTTAATAACAAACTCACTTATTCTGCTGAGTTTATTATAATATTTTGTTTTGTTTCTGGCCATGTATGAACAAAATAACTAACTGTTTTTGAGCTTTGTTAAAAAAAAAAAGAGAGAGTACTTTCCAATAGGCTAAGCATAAAAAACACGAACTTTAATAGAAGAGAGAATATTGAAACTTACGCCGTTGATGTGAGCTCTTTCAACAACTTTAGAAGGGGAGAAGAAGCCATCGCTGAATTTGGAGTGCGAATGCAATTCAAAGAGGAGCTTTTCCCCGCCTCTCCCTAGAGGCTTCTGAACACCAAAATCATCGACAACACAGGAAGCAGCAGAAGAAGATGAAGACGAAGCAGAAGGGTGATCCAAGAAAACCCACTCACTCACTAACTTGAAGGCCAAGACCTGTTCGTGGGTCATCTTCTTCTTGCTCCCACCCCTGTTCTTCTTCTTCTTGTTCTTCTTCTTATTGTTATTATTGTTATTAGAATTGGAATTCCCCGTGGTGCCCTCAACCGCGCACCCATCTCCCATCACTGGCGGTGCAGAAAAGAGTGAAAATTTGAGGGAAAGTTTGATTCTTTTTTGGGGTTTGTCAAACTTGTTAGGGTAGTAACATAAACAGAGAGAGAAGGGTAGTGTTCAGGTCACAGGTGTCCTCAAGGTTATGATCAGACAGAGACAGGTGTACCCCAATACTCTCTGCTTTCTTTCTTTCTCCCCACTAATTTCCAATCAACTAATTAATTAATGGTGCCTTCTCTTTTAATTATTTTTTAAAAAATTAATTAAATTTTTACTTCGCCAACTTTTTTAAATTTTAACTTTTAATTTTTGAATAAAATGTTGACCAATCAAGATTTTTTTTGTCACATCTTTTCTTTCTTATCATTAAGATACACTAATAAATGATGATGTGATATTTTCTGATATTGTCTAGTGTCAATTTTTTTAACTTTATTGTAGTTTATTTTTTAAGATTAAATGATTCTCCAATTTTTTCAAAGTTCACAAAAATTGATTGTCCAAATTTTACTCCTCTTTGAACCAAACTCATTTCTTACTCATTGCCCAAAAAAACTAGATCATAGGAGATAGATAACTATCATGCATCGCCTGTTTAATTCATTCACCTTTTACTTTCTTTGCTCTTAACCCTTACCTTTTCCTCATGTATCTCTTCTCTTCCACGTCCTCTCTCAGACCCCATCTTCCTTTGAGCACAAACCTCCCCGCCACCGGCGCTTAAATTCCCACTAGCATCCTTCCCCATCTCTAGTGACTGGTTTGACGTCTCCATCGATGTCTGATAGCACTTATTCTTATATAAAAATAAAATGATTAAATTTAAATCATATAATCATATATAAATGATTAATATTAAATATGAAAAAGTTACATATAAGTAGTTATATGATATTAAATTTTAATTATTTATATTTAATTATATGATTTAAATTTAATTATTTCATTGATATATAATATAACTTCCTCTCATATATATATATATATCAAACACAAAATCAGCACCCTTATCACTGCCACTGAAATCTCCCTACGCCCCCACACCTCCTATGAGCAAAGTCCACCTTGTCACTAAACCACTTCCCGACAACACCACCGAAAATTCAATCATTAACTCCGATTACTTAAAAGTAAGAGACTAATTTGATTCATAGACTAACTCTTCGTATAGATTTGGTTTTAATTTTTAAAAACCTACTTAACCATATCTTTATCTTTCAAGGATCAAATGATGCTTTGCTCTTATCTTTATTACATGATTACATTAATTTATTTTGGAATAAATATAAAAAGGTGAGATTTATTAAGAATAAATTATAAACAAGTTCTATATATACCCTTAATAACACGACAGAAGTTTGTGTAAAAAACCATTGATAGATATTTTATAATAATAAAATGATAATTCCAAGTGAATTAAATAATTAAACTTAATTTTCCTGTGCTTGTTTTGGGATTCAATAGGCACGTTAAGTATCAAAATCATGCCAATAAATTGAAATAACACAGAAGATAAGAATTGTAGCTTCTCCCAAGTAGTAAAAAGGGCAACTAGTGGGGTGTCACTTTCAAGTTTCTTGAAGTAGCTTCTAGGTCTTGTTGGAATACATTTGACATGAAATTATAGCTAAACTGCTGTAATTAAAGCCGAACCAAAGATATTAATTAATGAAGTGACAGTACAGTCTTAATTAGAAAACTAGAGTTAGTTTTTGTTAACCACTAAACTGCTTGTGTCTTAACTCTTTAACTTAGCTTAAACAAAAACATATAGTTTCGGTCCCTCTATGTCTGTACTTTTCCCCTAGGACAGTAGTATAATACAAATTCTGGTTTAATTTTGCAGGTTTATATTATTTGTTTGAACGCTAATGCATGTAAGTGGCAACCCAGATGTAATGATTGTGACTCCAACAACTCAACTTTTAAAATTGTATAAGGCCAGAGTTTTTCTCGATCTTCTTACCAGGTCCAGGCTTATCTCGATCTTCTTGATATTGTTTTTTCTCATGGCCTTCAATTCATTCAGTCTTTATATATAGTTCCATAATTAGCAGTTTTTCTCTTTAAATTTGTTTAAAAAAATGATATTTATAATTAATTAATTACTATATGATATTATTTTAAAACACTACAATTATTTTTAAGTAGTTCATATTATTCATTCAAAAGATCCTCATCATGATACATGCATGCAGATTGATTTTGCTTTGTGGTTTGTTTTTTTTCTCAAATTCATTTGTAAGTGATGCTGTGCATGTGAGTCAATGTCTTGGTCGTTTTAGCTCTCCTTTCTATTCTACTTTTTTCATTATAGCCTTTTCCAGTATTTCTCAGTTTTTCGTACACTGTAGCCCCCCCCCTCCTCTTATCTCTTTCTTTATGCTCTCTTCAAAAGAAGCCATTTGTTCTTTCTCTTTCTCATGTCAAACAAAGCTGCACTCTTCCTTTCTTTGGATCAAAATTTTGTACACAATGCTAGCTAGGGCCAATGAAGTGCATGCAGGACACAAGTGGTATCTTTGCCTTCCAGAAAAAAGGACACTTCATCATGAATATTGATTTTGTGTGTGTGGACCGCAATCGATTATCTTGTGAAACAGATTTATAGTTCAACTCTCCGGTCTCTATTAAGTAGTATTTATAAGTTTTTGTTTTTTGTGTTTTTGTTTATTAAAAATCCACTTTTATTTTTAATATTTATTTTTTAAATTATGTTTATGTGACTTGTTAAAAAAGAAAAAAAAATATATCATGTACTAAATATTACCTTCAATTCATTTATATTCCTTTAAAACATAGGTTATGGATATAACTATTCTACAAAATCAGTCTCTAAAGTAAAGATTATTCCTCAATTATATATATTTATTTGATAAATCAGTCTCTAAAGTAAAGATTATTATTCAATTATATATATTTATTTGATCATATATCAAGATGATGTGAGATCTTGAGCAATATAAACGAACCAATATATTATTATTTTATATTAAGTAGTTATATAGATAATTTTCATATTTAGTACAAAAATTACTTTTAAAATTATAGTTATATTCAACCTACACAAGTTTTCTCAGATGGGGAACTGGACAGATAAGGGTAAAGCAAGAAAAACCTATAGTTTAGGTCCATCAATAAAAAAATATATTTTCTGTTGTTTTTGTAAAGTAAAAAGGCTCACATATGTTAAAATTTTTTGCTTATGTTGACAAAAAGGATCAACATATACTTCTTTTTTATAAAGTGAACTTTTTTATCTTTTAAATCTGTTTTAGGTTCCTCTCACCATTGGACCAGTCCTGGATAGGGGTGTTATTGTCATGCCATTTAATTTATGAATTTCCTTCTTTTCTCTGATTGAAGAAACAATATTTCTATATCTATATATATTAGAATATGAATCATTTGATTATTTTTTTATTGTTCTTCAATTTTAATAAGATTTAACACAAATAATCTTGATAATATATAGATATAATTTAACAATTAAATTAATAAAAATCATATTTTAGATCAAGTTATAAAAACAATATAATAGTTATCAAAGTTACATGAGTATAATTTGATTTCTCTCTCTCTCTCTCTCACACACACACACACACACACACATATATATATATATATACACGCCGAAAATCTAATTGTTGGGAATAACGTATTAAAGGCAATTCATTTTTTTTTCTCAGCGTTATCAGTATCTCTTGTAGGATTATAAGTATCATACTTTAAAAATTTAGATTTATTAGTCAAAATGACTACACGTTTGGCTTTTCTAGAACGAATTTGATAATTCTTTGCTTCATTTTTTCCCTTCAATTGTTCCAATTCGTCAATAAATTTGTATGACCATCGAGGAACTTTTTTACGGATTTCGTTTATTCTAATACACTTTGTTCTATTTCCATTTACTATTGTTTTTTTCGTTCAAATCAGTTCTAATTGCATCAAATAATATTTTTATTATTTGTTTTTCTTCTTCTTCATAATTTATTTTTACTTGTTCATGTTATATATATATGTGGGTGTGTGTGTGTGAGAGAGAAATCAAATTATACTCATGTAACTTTGATAACTATTATATTATTTTTATAACTTGATCTAAAATGTGATTTTTATTAATTTAATTGTTGAATTATATCTATATATTATCAAGATTATCTGTGTTAAATCTTGTCAAAATTGAAGAACAATAAAAAAGTAATCAAATGATTCATATTCTAGTATATTTTAAAATATTTATATTACGTCGATTTGAATTTATATAAACGAGATAACAAATAATTTTGGATTAATATGAAATTTTATATATGTGATTTATATGAAACTTTTAATCTATCGTTGAGTTTTAAAAAAATATTATAATAATTATCAAAATTATATTGATATAATCTGATTTGTTCATATATATATATATATATATATATGGAAGAACAATGATTTGTTTATCAAGCTCATGAAATCCCAAAAATGAAGGGAAATAATAAGTACAACCATCCCAGAAATATGAAATATGTATAACATGTTCACTCTATCACGTGCTCTGCTATGCTATATGGACTGAATCTTAATCAATACTATTTAATACATACAGCTCCTCATGATCATGCGCGTGACATGTTATAGCTGCAGTCTAATTTATATGCAAAACCGTTGGGAACGTGACTGTTTTCTTGTGAAAGGATATTTTGCATAATATATATACCTTGGACAGCTCTCTTGTGCAAAGCATATTTACCATTATAAAAAAAAAAAAGCTGAAAGTACCATGTCATCACTATGTTGAGTAATCTGAATCAGATCTAGGATCTCTATATAATATGCCAATACTCAATTAGTGTCTCAGTACTAGAAGGCATCTAGGGCATATATATTGGACAACATGAGGGTTGCATACTGCAATGCAATGCACACACACAGAGAAGAATAGTGATTCCGTTCAGCAATGCAGATCACAAAGTTATTTTAGATTAAAGTTTGAATTTTGAATAGTATTATATATCTCTATCAAGACAAATAGATCGCCCCTAATATTAGCATATTATAACTACTTTGTAATTGAGGTTTAGTATATTCATCAAGCATTTTATAAAAGTCTAACAAATCACATGTGTCCGTTTATCTCCTACTGGATCCTTGAGTAAATGGAGAGGATATTTTTTCTTTATTGTTGGGAATTGTCTTTTCATGTAAGACAATGGTCTCATCTCAATTTAATTAGTGATTGTTTAGATTTATGTTATAAAATTTTAAATCACATTGAAATAATTATTATGTAATTTATGTAATGTTTATATGTTTAAATTTTGAGCTAAAATAATTTAAAGTAACTTGATCAAAATTTTGGTATTAAAATTTATTATTATTTTTTTAGAAAAAAACATCGATCTGAACACAACTTAATTTACTTTTATCAAACAAATGCATGCCAAGTTCTCATTCCTTGTAGATGGTCTAAGATGATGATTTCATGAAGATGAGACAATGTGATGATAGGATGCATAGCTGGCATTTGCTTGTATGTGAGTGAATTTGTGATGTACCGATTCAGGTTGGGAATATCCTGGATCGGTAATCAAGGCAAGGAACATTATAGTGTCCTCTGGTTTAAAACCTGCACCTGTTGAAAGATGGAAGAGGAGAATGGAACATTAAAACGCAAGCTCTTTGTAGGCACTTGGCAGACAGGAGTTAGTTGCTTGCTTGTGATGTGAGGATTTTTGAAGTCAGTCTGCATACACTGACTCTGTAGGAATCATATATCAGCTTTGTTTCATGTTAAAAGTTGTATGCATGTGGGAGCTCTTAAAACCCTAGCTAAGCAGCTAGACCTTTGATAAGTTCAAAAATCAAACCATCAGAGTATTAATTTCTACTTTCATGGTTCTGTTCCAGTAAAAGTACTTCGGCTTTAGGGAAGAGTAACACCAAAAAGTACTGAAGTGCATGACATGCAATTGCAATATATACACTACTTCCAAATTTAATGTAAAAAAAATAAATAGAAGCATTTTTTTTAAATATAAAAATATATGACTACTTTTCAAATGTATTAATTATATATTTAATTTATTCTAGAGTTTATTAGTAAAATATCCATTCATTTTTCATAAAAATATATGCATTTATTGTACTATCATCACATAAGTCATACTTATTACTATAAAAAAAGTTTAACTTAGTTGGTGGAGTGTGTATAAGTTATTATATACCTCTTAATATGGTATTTGAGTCTGATTCCTACAACTAAAAATACTCATTACTAAAATAAACATAACAGAACAAAACCTTGACGAAATAGGTACTACTTAATCAAGCAAAAACACTTTACTGCTTATAATTAGTGCACTTATGTACTATTATATCTAATTACATAATTGAAAAATAGTGTCAGCTCTCAGACTTAAATGCTACATATGGGCTATGGCAATGTGCGTGGTTCTCAAGAGTCAAGGGCACCTTGTAACAAAATTATTATTATTATTATTTGGTACGTAAAAAGTTGATAATTCACACGTAGTTGAATCAAGATGCATGGACACAGGGTGGAGACTAACTAACACTATTAAATGGATTATTCTTCTTAGATTGACTTTTAACTTTAAAGAGCTTTTAATTATAAAATACGACTGAAATGGTTATATTATGAGGCAAAAATGTTTTTACACGTATTTAGACGAGGGGAACATTATACAAGAAAGTTGAGTTTATTCATTATGTAACATGGACTTAGCCCAAGCCCAGTCCAAAACAAACTTCAATGGAAGAAATGGCCCTGATAATTTCACCGACTCTTCATTCCTTCCCCAAGTACAAGCACTAGGCCCGCAAAAATAGTGGATTATTTTTTTTTTTACGTCAAATAGTGGACTTCGAATCAAGTGACGCATGCATCTTGCTTCGATATAGCTGGAGTAACATTTATTTAATGTAAAATTTGGAAAATATAGTGAAGAATGAGAATGAGCAACACATTGGAATGGAAATGGGACCGATGGTGAAATTCACAACATGCTCTCAGTTAACCAGTAAAAACAAGGCTGAGACCTAAATTCACATGTAATTTCTTTTTGCAAATGCTTTAGGAAAATAAAAGGAAAAATATTTTTATTAGGAAACAAAAATGCATTTCCCTCATGAGTTTTAAATGCGTTCTCATATAATTTCTAATAAAATCTTTCCTTTTTAAATTTCTTAATCAGTGAGCACTAGTTTACAAGATCCTTTTATTTTTTAAAGTTTGAGAACCAAATTTATTGATAAGAAAATATAGGACCTTGACCACGTACATAGAGTAATATGCAGTTTATCTTATTGTGTCTGCCGTAGTGTGATATATTCGTAGTCTGATCTTTCCTTCTCATCAACTTTCCAGAGCAGAGAAAATAGCAGTAACAAGCTCGTTACATTAATTCCTAGCTCACTGTCTACTACCATAAACCTTCAAGATGTAGGCATAACTAGACCAAATGTCGACACTATTCGCTGCACTTTGTTACTAAAAAACTGGCATAAGATGACTGCAATCATCCTCGACAGTGTCCTCACTGATGTCTACAATTTCTTAAATGTCGTAAGGCCTCAAACCCCCCAAAATATCCAGCTTCCGATAACTAAACACATCATGAATGCATCCTCAGCAACAACACATCCAATGAAATCCATGTAAATTAGAAACAGTTGCCATATTTTATCCAACCCATCTAGTGGTCATACAAGAATGTTGCATAGGATAACAGTCAAATAAGGAGGCAAAAGAAAATCAGAATGATGCTTATTGAGGAAAAGATGGTAGAATCATGCTTATGATGGTTTGGTAGATTGCCTAATAAATTGAGGTAGAGGAAGATCGGGGAAAAAACTCTTCAAGAGAACATTAAATATGGACTTTAGATCTAAATGGCCCCTCTAGAGACTTGGTTTTCGATAGAACATAATGACATTGTTTGTTCTAAATATAAAAGACCACACTTAGTTGGAAAAAGCATTGATATGTATTATAAAAACCAGTGATTGGTCTAGTAAAAATGTATACCATACTTCAAAGATCCTCTATTCTCAAAATTTCACATTTCTATTGTTGATATCACACAATCCCCTCTAACATCCGTGTTCTCATTCCATTCCCATCTTTGATTTTGATGGCATAGAATGAGTGATGCTAAGATCATATACAGGCCAAGAATATGGTCAAGGTACAAGACTTGCATAATCTTACCCCCCTTGAGCTAACTTTTGGGATAAAGTTTGGCTGAATCCATTTCTAGTATATACCTTTCTTGCACAAACAGCACCAATAACTGCATGAATGAACTATCTATATCTTAGTTTATAGTGAACCAAGAGACAATATAACACTACATTTTAATACCTAAGCACTGGTATTGCATCTGATAACAAGGAGGAAAGTCAAAAGTGTGCCCTTCACTGCTAGACAAAAGGACTGAAAAACATTTTGTTGTACCAGGGCTTAGAAGCCAATCCACACTGCAATACTGAATACAAGAGTTCAACCTCCATGGATAACAGGGTAGCAGAATTGAGCGAATCAAAGTTTCTACTTAATCACAAAAAACTGTCATCAAACTGACTACTCACTTAAACTTAACACTTCTAGATCTGCAACTTCCATACAGTATGAAATTCAAATTATCCCAGGGAGAATTATTCATAATATTTCTTGTAATGAGTACAACAGTAATTTTTTGACATTGTAAATTTCCACTATAACCTACTGGCAAAAATCAAAGAAACTCTAAAAGTTCTTTGCAACATCCTCTGTTAGAAAAGAAAATCATAGGTACTACTGTATTTTATGATATCAGAAATTGAAGAGATACCCAATCTGGAAACAGTAACAGAAACATAAACAGCACAGGAAATTTTGATCCCTCCATTCTAATCAAATGCCCCTTCTCTACTCTCTTATTTTTTAATCCCTCCATTCTAATCAAATGCCCCTTGCCACATAGAGGCCTTGCAGCAGGGTGCGTGCATCAGGTTGTTAACCAAATTCCCTTCCCTTCTTTCCCTTTCATCCTAAAATACACTTTAGAAAACCTGGTAATTTTAGGATGACTATCATACTCAAAATTTGATGCAATTGATTCTAAAGGCAGAAGATCATTTATGGTTGTAAAAACCAACAACTGCCACAGGAATACTACACATTCATATATGATGATTCATATACAATCTTCCAATGCTAGGGAAAAACCAACCACACTGTCGTAAATTCACAGTCTAGGGAAAAACTGAAATCTCCAGTAAAACCAACCGCAGCAAAATCACAAACTCATTTAGAACAACCCATTCAATTTCCTCAATCTCCAGAGTACAACAATAATTCAAAGCCAAGACCACACAACTATAATCAAACAATGGCACACACACAAACACAAAGGAAGCTCAGCATATTTCCATCAAGAAACAAAGCCAATACAGCTACCCAATCACTCGGTAGAAAAAATAAATAAATATATATATGTATACTATAACCCAGAACAAGCAAAAAAATAATAAAAGATAAAATAAAATTGGCATCTATGAAGTTTCTATTATACAAACACAAATTGTGCTTACAGTATGAAGACCTACAGTAATAGTACACAGCAACAGCAACCTCCTCCCCATTCCTCACTTGGAAACCAGAAGAATCTCCGGCTTCTTGGCCTTGGTGGGCGTATTGGCATTCGAGTTAGTGGCGGCATTCGCCCTGGCAGCCTCTCTAGTCCTCACATCAAGCTGAATGAGACTCCTAGTGGCGAGTATTGCCTGCGGCACCAAATCGTGGGAAGCACGGGCGTACAAGCACCGCACCGCAAAGGAAGCAGCATCCTTCACATCCTGAGAGTTCAAAGGCCCCAATAAACAGTGCCCCAGGATTCTGAGCGAAGGCTGCAGAATCTCCCACGGCAAGGGAATCCTCTCCCCTTTCCCTTCTTCCAGATAATCGCCATCGCGAATTCGAACGTTCTCAATGGCGGTGGCGAAATCCTCGATTTTGCCATCGCGGTCGAGCTCGTTGCGGCAGGGACAGTGGGCGGAGCCGGCCCAGGCTGCGGCGAATTGGCAGAATTCGAGCTTGGACCAGGCGGGCATGTGGGAGATCTGGGAGAAGAAGGAGTGTAGCGCAACGCCGACGATGGAGGCGCGCTTGGTGGATTTGACGCCGAGCTGGGGTTCTAAAGGGGGCGAAATGAGTCCAACCGAGGGTGTTGAGGCTAGGGTTAGGGTTTGGGATTGGGGTTTGCGGAGGGGCGCATGGTAGATGGAGGGGTGGGAGAGGTCGGGGATTGTGACCACGAGGGGTTTGCCGTTTCGGGATTTGGTCTCGGCGGCGTAGAGGGCGAGGAGGACGGCTTCGAACCCGGCGAGGGACGGCGGTTCAGGGGAGTGGATTCGGGAGAGGTAGAGGCCAGAGAGGAGGGGGACGAAGGAGAGGACGACGAGGCGGAGGTGGGGGTCGGAGGAGAGGAAGGTGTCGTAGAGCCAGTGGCAGAGGGGGTCGGAGTGGGAGCCGGAGAGGGAAGAGGAGACGGCGGCGTAGGCAGCGGGGGAGGACAAGAGTGAGAGAGCAGGGCGGTCGGAGTCGGCGAGAGAGGAGAGGGAGTCGGAGGAGGAGGAGGGGAGGATGGCGGCGAGGGCGTGGATTCGTGAACGGGCTTTAGAGACGGATTCCCACCATGAATGCATTGGGTCTGAAGAAGAGGTTTTATTGGGATCGGCGTTGTTGGGTGTGGGCGTGGATGAAGACGGGGACGATGATGAGTCGCTGCGGTGGAACTCCATATGCTCCTTCTTCTTCTTCTTCCACACACACACTCCTCTTCTTCTTTTACTTTTCTCTCTCGCGACAATTTATTTATATATAGATTTAACTCGAGTAATAAATTTTAAGTAGTAACTCACTAACTCATCCAAATAAATCACCTTAACGCTTTGCTCCTTCATCATCAATTCTTCCTAACTGGAATTTGCTGGATGATCAAAGTAAAATATTCTCCTCTTCCTAATTTCCTTCTCATCTTTCTAATCCAAATTCACACACAAAAAATCCAAATATTCACTACTTATTCCAATTTGGAACATCTTCGCGGAAAGTAAATTCAAATTTTCTAAAGAAATAGATACAACCACCATTACCTTCAAAAAAATAATACAAACATACAACATATATATATATATATATATATATATATATATATATACACGTGTGTGTGTAAATATTGGCTATCGTTGTGTTCTTTCGTTTTTTTATATTCGAAAAGTACTTTCAGTTATTTTTTATTCTATTTTTATTCTTAAAATATTTATTTAATTTTTTTTATTACCTTTTTAAAATATATCCTTTTACCGTTACTTTCTTTATTAAGTTTATCAAATATTTATAATTTAATAAGCTAGCTTCAAAATTTTCAATTATCACTTAGTTTTTCAATTTTTTTTACTAATTTTTTAATTAGTTTTATTAAACATAACCTTTGTATTTCAAGATTAAAAATATATTTTTTTAAAAAACAAAAAATATATTTTTATATACGTAAAGATAGGAATCAGATTTTACAATATCTTACCCAATTTGTATTAGTTTCACCCTTCATCTAAATTGCTTTTTAATTTTATAAAGTGTTTTCTTACAAAGATCCCATTCTCATAATAATTAGTCTTATATGGTCAAATTAATACAAAGTCCTTGAGTTTACCAAAGTTGTTGGTTATATTTGGTTAAAATAATTAAAAAAAATTAGTTGAAAACTAGAAACTTAACTGATGGTTGGAAACCAAAAAAATTATTGAATAAATTGTAAATGTTTGATAAAATTAATTATTGAAGTGGACAAAAAGTATAAAATGAAAAAAAAATATTTATTTTAAAATGTTAGTCAAGAAATTTGATAATATATTAAGGATAAAAATAAAAAAAATATAAAAGTGTTTAATAAACCTATTAAAGATAAAAATGAAAAAAATATAAAAGACTAAAAACCCATTTCAAACAACACTAAAGTTATTAAAAAATTGTTTATTAAACACTAGTGAAACAAATTTTTAAAGGAAAAAAAATTAACTAAAATAACTTAATCGACCGATATCTCAATAATAAAAAAGAAGTCAATATCTCAAATCACAAACAGCAAAGTTATCATTTCACTACAAAATATTATTGCCACTAAAAGACTTTGTGTCTTGTATTAGATGATTCAAACCATTTTAGACCCCTTATAACATTACCCCAATAATAAAGCAACAAGTAAATGTTTAATACACGTCCTTATTATGATAGAATTTTTATTGACTAGAGCATTAAAATTATTTTTATTGCTATTTTTCATATAGCCTCAACCATGCAAGAAGAAGACCCATTAAATTTAGAAGATTTCATATCTTTATCCATTTAGAAGACCCATTTTGTTTATTTAAAAAGTTTTCATTCTTTTCTATTAAGTAACAAACATGGGGCTCTAAGTTTTACACTAGTGTTAGGTGGCAGGAGAGCAGAACCTACTTTATATTACTCCATTAGCGGTTGCACACTTGCACTTGCAGCATTGTTACTTTCGCCCATCTAACATCTTTGCATAACGATAAATGCATCCTAGTTCAAACAATGACAACAACAGTCTCTGCACTCTCCAACACCTTCTTCATCTCTCAGATTTCCCAGCTCGAGATTTCAGCCTCTGGCTACCCAGTTGAGGAAAACAACCTGCTACAACATTTTGTTCTCTGGATGCTGCAAATGATCCAAAAGAAAACACCCCAATTGAATTAAGTATGCATCTTTGTTTTCCTCTCATGATTTTTGGACTCTCTTCAGTCTTCACCTTCCATTTTCTTACCCACGTGGTTTTCGTGTTTTGCCATTGTTGCTGGGTACCCTGCGTTTCCAACATCATTGGACATCAATAAGATTCGTGACATTCTGCCGCACAGGTAAGTGTTTAGTTTTCTGTTTTTTGAGTTACGAATGCATCCTTTGACCGTGTTTTTCGATTTTGTTTTATTTTTCTAAATCCATTTTCTTTATTCAGGTTTCCATTTCTTCTAGTGGATAGAGTGATTGAACACAATCCTGGAGTTTCTGCAGTGGCCATAAAGAATGTGACAATAAATGACAACTTTTTTCCTGGGCATTTTCCTGAAAGACCAATCATGCCTGGTGTTCTCCTGGTTGAGGTAAACACTATGCTGACCCTTTTATATTCCCTTTCCTTTTCTCTTGTCTTCTTGCCTGAAACTATTTGATTGTGAAAGTGTAAGTTCTGTGCTTTAATTAAATAAAATATCTGTTTGATGTTTTAACTTTGAATATCAGTCTATGATAATTTACATTTACATGGTACTTCAGTTGTATAGTTGGGAAGTGAAAACTGATAACTTAATTTGGACTTTGGATACAATACAACCTCCCAGTAGTAGTTCATTCGAAACTTTAAGAACTCAATCTAGATCAACTTGGTTTCCAGTAAAGATATCTTAAATTGTAAAAATGCTGGTCTGATTTCTTGTTTTTGAAAATTTGGAGCAATAGCAAGCGATTTGTCAATTTTGGCAAGGTGGACTCTTCTATGACATTCTTAGTCTTTTGAATATCATCGCATCTACTGAATTTCCCACTGGGGGGTAAAAATAGAATCTACAAGATTGTAGATCATCGCATTTACTGAATTTCCCACACTTTTTATTGTTTGAATATCATAAAACGAATGGTGTTACTATTTAAATTTGGAGTAATGTATCTTGACCCTTGCCACTCAAATGCAAAATTTGGAGATGGAGATTGATACGTAATTTTGACTAAGTTAATCTTCACATAATTTCAATGATTGTGAATAACAGAATATGATATGAATATTGGTGAAAGGTGACATTGTTGCTTGTTGCGTCAAGTTTCCTCTGCTTTTCATTTATGACTTATGCTTCATAGGCATGAAATAAGCGGCGTAGTGTCTAGCTTAGGCTTTGAATGCAAGAAAAACATCAGCAAGATTCCAATATCTGCCCGATCTCTAAATAAAGCTAATATTGCCCCTTCATCTTGATTAGGTCAGGGTACTATGTTACCTTCAATTTCTCATTAGACTTCTTAACTCATTTACTGCCCTGCTGCTTAAGATCCAACTAATGGAAGAGCTTTTGTGTTAACATTGACAACAGGTGCCTGTAATTTTCTAAAGGTTCTGTTGAATTATCTCTGATGCAGGCAATGGCACAGGTTGGTGGCTTGGTTATGTTGCAACCTGAAATTGGAGGTTCTCGCAATAATTTCTTCTTTGCTGGAATAGACAAAGTGCGATTTAGGAAGCCAGTGATTGCAGGAGACACTTTAGTTATGAGAATGACACTTATCAAACTGCAAAAGCGATTTGGAATAGCAAAGATGGAAGGGAAGGCATATGTTGGAGGTGAAGTTGTGTGTGAGGGTGAGTTTCTGATGGCAACTGGGAGCGAATAATTAAGACAAACTTCTCCACCAAAAAAGAAAGAGCTGGTTCTGCTGCATTTAGTTTAACCCTAGATTATTTTTTTACTGATGAACATGATCACCACCATTTGAGTCATTCGATCTCATGTACTTCTCAAACTCAGATTTCTTGCAAAATAATTATTTATGGCAGTCCAAGCTACCTTTGCATGTGTGTTTTTCCATGTTGCAACTGGGTATGATAAAGCTAACAGATATTTTGTGTGAAATTACAATTAACATGGCCCAACTTGCAATTTTCAACTATCACTGTCCCTTTCACTCCATCTGGTTTTGGAAATGAAATATAGATGCAAGTATTTATACGAGTTGTCGATATTATAAATGTATAATGCAGATACAAGGTGAATGCATCCAAGATTAGAGCATAAAATTTGAAACTTCTCAAGGGAGAAATCTGGCTGTACAGGACAATGATTCAAGTTGTCTCCCTAGTGTACATTATTTTGCTTACAAGCCAAGAGCACCAAGGGGTGTCTTGCCCTGGCCAGCCTCAAAGTAGAAAATCAGCATAGCCAACATAGCAATCCTAGCATGCTTAATCTCAGCCAATTTCAGTCTCTCTAGCTTGTCGGCATCCGGAATGTAAACGCCATCCTTGATAGCTCCAGCAAATCCCAAAGGGTCAAAGAATTTTCCTCCAGGGTAGCCTTGTTCACCAGTAGAGTTGCCAAAGTTCTCAGCAGTTTTTGACCATGGAGTGGCCCACTCCACTGACTGAGAATCTGGGTTGAAGAAGTCCACCCATCTCTTGCTCTCAACCCACCCCATTAGGAGCAACTGGGTACCTAAGAGAGAGCCAAATGAGAAAGGAGCAATTGCATTAGGATCTGCTCCAGCCTCAAACCATGGAACTCCACTCCATGCCTGCCCAATGAAGATGCCTACAACTGCAGCCATTGCCCACCTCCCATGAATGAGTTCAGCTTCTCTATACCATTTCAGGAATGCCGGGTCCTTTCCTAGTCCTAGTGGGTCAAAACCATAGTCACCTGGTAGCCTACAATTGCAACATTCAACAAAAAATGAATCCATCAAACTCTTAACACTCTTGGAGGCTTAACTGGCTAATGTAATGACTATGATTATCAAGAAAATCAAACTCTATTTCTTTATCCAAAACCTTAAGACATACTACTTCTGGTCCTATATATAAGAAACAAGTTACAGTTTAAAATACACTATCATTGAGCCATTTCCTGACTAATGTGAGTGAGACTAATTACTCATACTTGAATTTCCAACAAAGAATATAAGAAAGAAAGGAGAAACAAGAGATAAATTGAATAGATAGATGGTTGAACTTACGAGCCATCAAGCCATTCTGGGTCTATGAAACTCCCACCACCTTTTACAGCGGGGATCCATGACTTCTTTGGTGCAGCAGCAACTGCCACAATAACTCTTTTAGGACTAACAGAAGCACCAACTTTCCCTCCAATGCTAGCAGCAAGAAGGGCATGGCTCCTCTTTCCTCCACACAAGAAGTGAGATCCAAACCCGTTTAACACAGCACTAGATGTTGCAGCTGCCATCTCTCCTTTTTCACCTTAGTATAGCCTACTTGAGTTTGGAGTTTTCTTTGCAAAAAACACACTCTGTTCTTATATGTGAAGTGGGAGAAAATCTGAGGGTGATCTCATAGAATGCCATGTAGGACTATGAAATCTATAGAAGAAATCTCAAACTCTCTTGGATAGATTTTGGACCAATTGGAACTTGGTCTCCATCCCAATTCCCATGTTTCATACATCCACGTGGATCACCTCCAAACCACATATTATATTTTGGTCCATTTTATGTTTTATAGTGTCCATCTTTTTCTTAAGATGAATAGTTCCTAGCAAAACTAATTTGATGAAGATAACGAGAATCTTTTTTTTTTTTTTGCTTTATTTACATAATAGTAGTACTATATAAAAATTATTATAAAAAATTATTTTCACAGTATGTCATCTCTGTTTAAGTTATTGAAAGAACTATATAAGTATTAAATAAACCCGTATTATGAAATTTCAAAATCTAAAAAAAAAATCCAATAAATTGCAAAGAAAATACAGAAAATGTATTTTAAGTCAAACATACTTTCTAATAAACCAACAAGATTAACTTGGATACATGAAACCTACTGGGATTAAGTTAGTGGAGATGGATTGGGTAAATGTACGAGTATTTAGATTTAATTCTCGTTGTCATCATTGTATACCAAAAAACTTGGATACATGCGATTTTAAAAAATAGTAACTCAAGATATAAAATGTGTTTCAAGAGTACAAGCTCATTCTGAGAAACAAAATGCCGTGCTTATGATGACCTTTAATTTGGCATTCTTCACAGATAAGAAGTACCTTCAATTATATCCAACTCCAAGTCACTACAAGCTGGCTTTAACCATGTTGAAATCATCTTTGCCTTTCTCTTTTGCTTCGGGTTAGTTCATCTTTGTAATTTGTAGTGCATCCATGTAATGAAAGGTGAAGAAATTCATTGGGCTAAATATTTTCTCCAACACCTGGCATGCCATGAAGATAGGGTTGTATATTATAGGCACAATTCAATTTTCTATTTTATATATATATATATATAAGGTTAATTAAAGACACACACACACACGGACTCAACGAGAAACAGATAGCATTTTTTCAAAGATCGATGCTCTATGCAAACAAGCACAATTTATAACCAGACAATGGGGCTCAATATCTGGCTCACCTTGTGCTAACGAAACCGATCCATTCTACCACTCATTTTTTGTCCGTCTTCTACTATTCTGATCCATTTCCTCCATTTCTCATGATATGGAGGTGCAGGAAGCAACACTCTAAGATCAATCGCATTAATCCATTCGCTTATGCGGCCCAAACTGTGAGTCATAAGGTGTTTTAGGGAAATTACTTAATGCATCTCATTATTTTCTTGGTACACCCATAGACTAAGATCTTGAATCAAAATGGACTATTATGCCCTTGGTAGTGGTTTTCCCCACCTCACTGCCACCAGAGACAGTGTAGCGGAAGAGAGACGCACTATGGAGAAAGAATCGAAGAATAGCCATCGTGAAATGGAGAACATTCGAGAAAAAAGTGTATTACGGAATGGATAATTAGTAAAATACTAAATCATACAATCATAATTGTTCATAACTGAAACCCAAGACCCTTTAAATAACGTCCTTTAAACTCTTTCTTGCTAAAAACAGACAAAGCAATAAAGGACAAATCACAAGCATTACAATTGTGTAACTAAATAGAGTTTTATGATGTTTACCATCGGGAAAAAAAATAATTATGATATTTTTTTAGATTAAAATATATTTTTTATCCATGTAAATATTAAAATATTTGGAATTTGTACTTGTAAAAATTTTAATATGTTTTTTTAATAAAATTATTTTTATTTCATATCTCACAGTACTTTTTTATAATTACTGTTTTTAATTCACACTTCTCACTTTTCCCAACCCTATCTCTCTAGTTGCAAAAATGATTGTAAAATGTGAACTAGAAGTAGCATTATTCTAGTTGTAATAATATAATCTAAGTATGAAATGGCCCTATCATCAAACTAATGCATCATCACTGTCATCTATTCATGCATGGGATGGGATGGGATGGTTTGAAAATCAAGAACTAAGCCATATAATTTGATCAATTAAATACCCAATTGGGAGCTTTCCCATAAATCCCATGAATGATTATGGGAAGTTGTTGGCTGACAATGCAACGACTTAAAATAACACAAAGTCCAGGTCGTCCAAAACTCTATTTATACCTTTTTCATTTTTTGTTGCATGCATCAATGTGTATCTTTTTTCTTTTGCTTTCGGGGGCACACAACGGCACAAAGTATAATAAGTGTTGTGTGTTCCCTTTTGGCGAGTATCGTGGAATTTGCTTCCATAATTGTCACTAATTTTTCCCGTGCTTGTGATTCCAAATCATTATAATCATTTGCACTCGCCGGACCCAATCTCATAATTATGTGCACTGTGCCATTTTTTCAAAGGTTTCAAGTCAAAAAGTTTTCAACAAATCAACTAAGAAAATTATCAAGTAATTATCTCACCTTTTTCTTTTTTATCAGAGACCACGAGATATTTTTTAATCCTTTTAATTAAAAATTAATTTTATTAAAGGAATCAAATATAATTCTCTCGCTAGAAATAATTTTCTCAGGTATAAATGTAAATTGATCTCTCCCTTTCATTCTGTGCAGTGTACAACGTAGTATATATCTTTTACAGACCAAGGAAGTCATATGCAACAAATTTGGAGTTTGAACACCTTTCCTCTCTCTCTCTCTCTCCATATTCTCTATCATGCACTCTTTGTTTGATGTCCTCCTTCGGCTTCGATGTGTGGCCAGGCCTGTCTATGCTCAACAAATTAAAAAGATACGAATAATATGTAGTAGTACATAATCCATATAGCATGGTTGAAAACTAACGTGGGAGACATTTTAGTTAGGGGACCAGACCAAATTATCATTCAAGTTGATGATCATCATGTGAACGGCTCAGGCTCACTTCATATCACTTTCCTCCTTTTTACTCTATTTTATTTTCAATAAAAAAAATATACATTTCTTATTTGTCCAAAGTTAATAATATATATCATTTTTTCCTATACCACAAGTATATTTGATTGGAAGTAATCATATTAGAATAAGACTATTATAAGTGATAAATTTTTTCTTCAAATATTTAACATAGTTATATATATTTGATTAATTTAGAATAATTACACCCCAATTGATTCACATGTTTAATAATATATGTTGCTTAGAAAAGAAATTCCATTAATTGAAATGCATTATTTAAAAAGTTTTTAATTTAGAGTGATTTCTATAATTTTTTTTAAAAGATATCAAAGAAAAACTCGCTATGAGATAACTATGCTCTAAGTAGTAAGTAGTAGGTGAGATGGGCTCAATTTAAGAAATGATTATGCTTTTCATTAGTCTTGGCATGTGAATTGTAATTCTGTCCTTATTGTTTCATTTGGCCGGTGCACGAATTCAAGGATCAAGAATGAATCCAACATATGTTTCATACTATGTCTTCATGTTAACAGTGTAGCTTTGAAATTTTACTTTCTGAGCTTTGATTGACATTCATAATAAGTAAGGACAGGATTTGAGTGGGTTTTTTAGGTTCTCTGTTTTAATTTCTTTTAGTGTATAAATTGATTTATTTTGGTGGACTGATTAAATAATTCAATTTCCACTATTTATTCAATAACACATAATTTTAGCTTAATTTCTTTATTTTTTATCCAAAAAAACACTCTTTTTTTTCTGGTGTCCAATGATAATAATGAGATTTAAATCTAAGAATTCGGATAAATTGTCTAAACTTCTTACTACTAAATCAATTATATTCAGTCAAATGTGATTAGATTTAATTTCTCAACAGTTAATTTTAGGGCCCACTCAAGATATTTTTAAGTCTGAAGTAAACATTGAGCGAGAGAAACAAAAAAAAAATAGGAATCTTAAAAAAAATTGTTTTTCTCAACCAAAATGAACCCCATGCAACAAGCAAGAAAAAAAAAATACACCTTAATTACCACTACAATTAAACCAACTAAATAATAAAAGTTGTATTCATTTTTTATGATTGAAGAAATTAAAGAACAAAAACAAGAAAAAGGAAAAATTACAATCTAATGAAGGATGTACTCCTATGCTTCTAGCATTCACTAGCAAAATATTCCTCATTTGAACCAAACAAGCATCAAAGAACTACATCAACGAAGTTGAAGAAGAACCTTGCCTCACCAACCAATATGCTTGAAAGTTATATTACAATCCAACAATTTCAAATTGTTAATCATGTTAACAATAGAAACATAAGGATGAAGACCAATATCTTGTTGATCCAAAAGTTGAAGAGCCACGAGCGAATTAGGTTCGCAATGACATTCCTGAAAC
Source organism: Glycine max (assembly GCF_000004515.6). NCBI lineage: Eukaryota > Viridiplantae > Streptophyta > Magnoliopsida > Fabales > Fabaceae > Glycine > Glycine max. The sequence continues at coordinate 5,662,011 of NC_038244.2, forward strand.
CAAACATCCCAAGCCATGATTAAACCATGTACAATTATATGTAACTCAGCATTCATGTTTGTTGTGATGCCACAAGAACTTGAGAAGCCTTTGAGCCAATGGCCAACTTCATTCCTCAAGAACCCACCATAGTCCGAAGCCCTTGGATTCTCGAAAGAATTATTGTGATAGCAATCCTAACAGCAGCACCTAGCAAGCCCATGAGGACACAAAAGAGGCCCAATGAAGCCACAACAATCCTAGCAATTCCTCAAAAACACGGTTTGGTGAGAATGCACAATTTCTTTATCATCTCTTTGTGTGGCTATATGAATTGCTACGTGTGTTAGATTCCATTTTCTATATCCATGTCTTCTTGTGTCTATATGACTATATGAATCGTGAATCCTCCACTTTCCAAGCATCTAACTTTTCTCGATGTTCCTTACAACCAAGAGTGAAGATGAAATTCTTAATTACTACTATTGTAAGAGGAAATTTCACACAAATTCTCACATTAAAATAGCACTAGAAGAGTAAATTAAACAGAATAAAACTTTACGTCCTATTTTATTATCTTTGGTTTCACCCCCTTTTATTAGAATTAGAATGAACTATTTTTTTAATTTTAGGTTCTATTGTGTTCTATTTCTAAAACGTAATAGGCATAAATTAAAATTTGTATATTCTGTTTCCTCCCATTCTAAATCCTACCTAAATGAATAATACAATTTAAAATCCACACAGTTAGTATAAAATAATACAAATAACTTGAAACAAAATACTTTGGAATCCTAAAATTTTAAAAATATAAAATACCAAATATTAATTAGTACTCTTGGATAATAAATTAAAAGAAGAAATATCCTAAAAGCATTTGTTAGCCAAACTCATATAAAATTAGTCTCGTATATAAAGGAGTAATTTCCTTTCTCGCATTCTCTTCGTCCGTCGTTGGATCCAAAGTGGTCGAAGTTGAAGGTGGCAAACAAGGGTATATATATGCCTCATTATTAATGCTTGAAATGCCTCGGTGTCTTTTGCCTTGTTCCTTGTTCACATTGAAAATTGGGGTCAGGACTTCGTAGATTCTCGCCATTTCTTGCACAATTAATGGATCGCATTACTCAATTTTGGAAAGCAGTGGAGACTAAACGTTTACTTCTTTTCCAACTAGTGTAGGTCATCTCACAAAAAGTAATAGATTTTAAGGAAGAGATACGGGTATAATAAGTCCTAATCATAAAAAAAGATAAATATGATTTGTTTTTTTTTAATTAAAATTTATTTTGTAAAAAAATTATTTTGATCTTTTAAGTATCATATTTAAATTAATGTTGTCCTTCTCAAACTCTTATTTCCTTCTTCCAAAATAATGATCTTTTTAATTTTTTTTTCAAAATAATAGTCCTTTTAATTTTTTTAAAATTATTTTTCGAAGATCAATTAAGACTTGCATCTTAAAGAGATATTTGTCATAAAAATAAGTTGATGAATATATAGTAAAATATAGACTAAAATATAACAATGGTCTCTTATCTTATTTTTTTATTGTAAATTGGTTTTCTAACTTTTATAAATTCTTAAATGATCTCCTTACTTTTTTAATTTATAATAATTATAAATTTAAAAAATGATACATTTTTATTTTATTTTTGAATATGATTTTCAACTTATTTATTTATTTAAGATCTGAAACTTATTCTATTAAATTTACTTATATAAAACTATATAAATTAATTAATGTTTGAAAAAAAATCATAAATATAGTAAAAATCATATGAAAAAAGAGTATCATAAGTAATAAGAAAAGAAAAGAATGTGACAATAACTTTTTAGTTGTTTGTAAAACTTACTTTTTATGTTTTTTTTAATTCGAACCTTAATTGATTTTCATAGTCTTTAGTAGATGATCTAATGTGACAAAAAAAATCACGTGTTGAATCAATAAAAACATATTTAAAATTGTACCAAAAATTAAAAAACAAATAATTTTTTAAAATAACTAATTTGTCGTGAATTAAACAAGTAAATGAACTATTTTAGAATTTATAAAAGTTAGGAGATCAATTTAAAACTAAAAATAAGTTAAGGATCATTTATATTTTAACCTAAAATGTATTGTTGTTGATTGTTAGTGGGATAATATATGACAAAATAGTTAAAAAATTAAGGATATTTTATTATAAGTTTGTATCACTTAAATGTTTTTTAATCATTGTGTCACAATCTTAAAAGATCGTTATTTTAAAACAAAGGGAGTATTATTTTCGATTTTGTGATTTTTTTCTTAATTTAAGACATGATTTTTTTTCCTCAGTAAATTCACCTGTATAGAAACTACAGAACTCAAAATGAATGTTATGCGACTTTTAAAAATCTTGCATGGTTCGTGTAATTTAATCCTGACATTACGATAAAGAGGTTCTTTCACCAATCTTTAGGCATAGTAAAGGTTGAGGTTCCCGAACTTGACCACACTTCCACAAAAAAGAAAAATTCAAAATCCAATCCTAGTGAAAGCAAATTTTATCTATGAAAATAAAGTTGCCAGATAAGATCTAATTCTCAAATTTTACTTTTCAGATTTGAGAAATAAATAATTCTCGTGGATTTTAAAAATAAAATAATATTTTATGATTTTAAAATTAAATTAATTGATATAATTAATCTAGTGTTATATTCCACATTACGCGAAGCCATCAGAGAGTACCACTAACTATTCTTTTTTTTTTTGTAACATACCACAAACTAATTGACTAAGCTGATGCAAAATTAAAAGTAAATTACTAAAATGAGGTTATTTTGAAACACCTTATAAAAGTGGGCTTTATTTTTGTCATGTTATACCAGAATTGATCAATTAAACAATAGTTATTATATCACGTGACTTTTCTTTTACTACCACCTTTCTATATATTTAGGCGTTTAACCTTTTTTTTATCTCAAAATAATATGTTTTGAAATTTTAAAGTTTAATTGATAATTTATTTTTAAATAAATCCATTTTTAATATCTCACCACTACCATGCATCAAAGATTAAGGAATCAAACAAAGACGTGTTAGTCTAAATATGATAGTAATATTGAATTTCTATTAATAATTTTGTTAATATATTTATATTAATCTTAAACATCTAAAGACATGAGAAGGGGTGATATTTTGCTTAAGACTAAATTATTATTATTTTTTTTGTAATTTCACTATTCGTACATTTTAATCCTTTGAAAGTAATTTTTTAGGTCCTATAGTTTATATTTTAATTATCTTTTAATTTATATAATTTAAAAGTGATATTCTTAATTTTTATAGTTTATATTTTAATATTTTTTTAGTTTCTATAGTTTAAATCTGATATTTTTAGTGTATATAATTTGTATTTTAATTATCTTTTAGTCTTTACTATAAAAAAATTAAAATAATTAGCTACAAATTAGTAATAAATTATCAACTAATTTTTTATCACAAATTATTTTGCGATAAATTAGTTACAAATTACTTGCTAATATTTTTATAGTTAATTATAATTGATAATATTATTCATGATTTGATAGTAAGGACTAAAAATGAATTAAAATGTAAATTATAAAGACTAAAAAATCACTTTCAAAATATAGGGACTAAGAGAGAATTAAAATGTAAATTATAATAATTAAAAAACTACTTTCAAGACCAAAATTAAAATGTAAACTATAAGATTAAAAAGTACAAATGATGAAATTATAGGAATTAAATAATAATTAAACATATGAATAAATAAAATTAAATAAAATATTAATTATATATTAAATTAATTGTATAATATAATAAATATAAAATAATTAAAACTTATATAAAATATTAATTATATATTATATAAATTATATAAAACTGATGATTACATAATATATTTATTATAAACTAAATGGTTATGAATACAAAATTTTATATAAAATATTAATTACATAAACATAATAATACAATAAAATATTAATTACCTGTATATTAATTATAAATAAATAATTAAACATAAATAAAAAATAGTATTCAAAATTAAATTAAATAAGGTCAATTTCAAAAGGCATAACGCATTAAGAAAAATCTTCTCCAGCGTCTTTCTACGTCGCATAACTCTTTGGCATCAAGCACCATACCATTCATCAACTATAAATAAATTTAAATAAATTACAGTACATTTTTCTATTCTTGTATTTTCATTGTTCTTATAAATTTTTCAAAGTTATTTCACTTTTGCAGTAAAAAAAATAAAAAATTCTCTTTTACTATATTTTAATTGTTAGTGATCAATTTGAAGAGGAGTATGAGTGTATGACAAAAAAGATTCTACTCTAATAAACTTTTGTGGAAGAGGTGAAGATGACATGTGCTTACTTGCTTTTTGCACCCCACTCAATGCCATGACCACGTGGTAATGTAACTCCCCCTCCGCACCTCCTTTTAAAAAAGCACCCCTCTATCTCCCCCATAACTCTCGCAAAGTTGAAAACTTTTCAATTTTTTTCAAATGCTTTTCAAAAAATCCGGTAAAGCATCAATCTTGTAGTATAAATGTATAATTTATTATTGAACCAACATTCAATACATTATACTACAAAATAATTTTTATTATTCAAAAGATAAATATTTAAAAAATATACTAACGATACATTTTCTTAATATTATTTTAGCACACTCTATTAAATTTAATCCACTCAATTCAATAAATACTATACAATTAAAAAATCATTAAATAATAAAATCCACTAAACTTATATTTCTCTTAATAAAATTTAGCTAATAATAGAAAACATGTTTAAAAATATACTAGATAGTAATGAGATTAAGATTTCTCATATTATAAAATAATATTTCTACTTTATTGTTATTTTTCTCCCAATTTATTCAACAAATATTTGTGAAGTAAATAATTATTTTTGTCCCTAAACTTGTAAATCAATAATAATTTAGTTAATGAAAGAATAAAATTTTTAATTTAATCTCTAAATATCTAAAAAAATATAACATTTTTAATATTAAAAATACAACTTAATATTAAATTAATACTTGAACATAATAACAACATGAAACTATTACATTTTAAAGACTAGAGCATTTTTTTTTATTCCAACTAAATATTACACATTTAATGTTGAGTTTAGTTAAAAGGATAAAAGTAGAAAAACGTATTTAAATTAAAATAAATATAAAACTATGAATCCCTCATAGAAGTGATAGAACTCATGGATTCAACCGAACACAAAATCATAAAATAGTCAATTGTTTGTTTGAAGAGAAAGAAAGTGAAAAAAATAACAATAAATTAATATAATATTTATCTTTTTACATTTTATTTTAATTCAAGAAAATTATTGAAATCCACTTTTTTCTGCTCCATCAAACACATTCTTACTCCAGTCCTATGGTACTTTTTTTTTTTTTTAGTAAAAAGATTTTCAATGGTACTTCCTTCCTATCTTCAAAGTAGAAAGCCCATGGTTTTAAGATATTCCAGAACGGAACACGTTATTTACACAATTACACTTGGTCTCTCTCTCCATTATTTAACCAACACCCCAATTTCAGTTCAGTTCAGTGTTTCACATTCACTTTTCAGTTCCCACTCCCTTTCTCTCTCCCCAACCCAAAAATGGCATCAAAATTGACCCTCATTGCGTTGGTTCTCGCGGTGGCCCTGTGCGCCGTTGATCTAACCCATAGCGCATCAGCATCCTCCCCTCACGCGCCAGCGCCCTCCGTGGACTGCACCAACCTCGTCCTCACCATGGCCGACTGCTTGTCCTTCGTCACCAACGGTAGCACCGTCACCAAGCCAGAGGGCACATGCTGCTCCGGTTTGAAATCTGTTCTCAAAACTGCTCCGGCGTGCCTCTGCGAGGCTTTCAAGAGCAGCGCTCAGTTCGGCGTCGTTTTGAATGTCACCAAGGCCACCTCTCTCCCCGCCGCCTGCAAAGTTTCTGCTCCTTCTGCCACCAACTGTGGATGTCAGTCTATTACTATTACTACTAAACTTTCCTCCTTTGTTTTCAATGTTTTTATGATGCTGTTGTCACCAAGTATTCGTTGTTTTTCGTTGATGATTAATCTTCGTTCTTCGTCAGAAAATCTGATTAATTTTAGTGGGGTTCTCCTACTTTTTTTTATCCTTGAATCAAGATCTTGTTTAAGGAAACTGAATCTTGAATCAAGTATCAGCCGTTCCTTCCAACGACTTGTTGGTGCCTGCGAGAACGTTTATGGATCAAGTTTGTTGTTTTAGACTGTTGTGTTGGTGGAAGTTTTCTTTTTAATGTTTTTTCATGTTCCTGTGAGAACATTTATGCATAAAGTTTGGTTTTTTACTCTGTTGTGTTATGAAAATTTTCATTTTTTATGCATGATGTATGAGATGGATGGATCACACGTTGTCTTTCATTTTCATGCGATTTCTGTGTTACTAGTGAGAAATATACTGAAATAATAATTATTAATAATAGGATTCATCATTATTTTTTTATGTCTATTATTTTTATTTGTCTTATTTTTTTGAAACATCACACTCTACTAATGGTGGTACATGGGGTGCCCTGAATTTTTATGTGTGTATGTGTACATTTGATTTTGGATATTGGTCTTAATTTTCACACATCAGCCTTCTCCCTTTGTTTTAGGTCAGTAACTGTATTCTTTTTTCTTTTTTTTTTTTGCAGTGTCTGAAACGCCTGCTGCTGCTCCTGGTATGTTTTACCACTTACCGTACTCTTTTTCTACTTTGCTGTATACAAATTTTGATGTGTTTTTTCATGTTAGAATTTCCTTTCAAATTACGAAAAGGGTCACATGTTTTGTCTTTTTCTGCCCCATAATTGAACTTCAATAAATAAGAGCCATATCTGATTTTGTGGTTTTGTTTATTTCTTTTGCTGTGGATAATTTAAAGTAAATAATAATTATATCATAGCTGTTTATTTTAACGGTCTGTTTCTTATCATTATGCTAATGATATTGCCGGCTTAAAGAATTCTCGATAATTTACAGAGATATGGACTTATTGCCACGCTGCTATCGTTTAACCGCTTAGGATTTATTTTGTATGCATTTGACTATATTGAGAGCGATCTGATTTTCTACGTATGTTTCTATTATACGGACTTTGGAGACAACAAGACTTATATTTTCTTTTTTAATTCTGAAATGTAAGGACTTAAAGATGATGCAAAGAAATATAAAATTTGAAAACCAGAAGTTATTATCAATATCTTATATAATTATAGTTTCCTCTTGTACTGTTTAAGCATTGATACTTCATTTTAATTCTATGAAAAATCTAGACCATTTTGATAACCGGTTAGACTAGGAAATTACTGGTGCTTCTAATTGAATATTTTTATTATTATTATTTTTATAGCTGGAGGCCTCTCTCCACAAGCTTCTCCATCTCCTCAACAAGCAGATGCTTCAACTAATGGTCCTGTAAATGAGATATCTCCAGCACCAGCACCAGCCCAAGGGAACACAGCATCAGCATTATTCCCAATTTCTGCTGGGTCCTTGCTTCTTGGCATATTGGTAGCCACATTCTCAGGCTTCTGAGAGGAGTTTCGTTCCATTTTAAGAGTAGAGAGAGGTGCCATGAGGGATTATTATTTTGGTGTTTTCTTACCATTGGAGCTCCTTCTATTCTATGTTTGACTTTGAAGTAGATACCATTCATTTTGGGAGTGACTTGAACCTATTTAGAGGTTGTACCCGCATTTTCATTATATTATATATGAGTCTATTTATTATAACAATTTGAGTCGCCATATTATATTACTACTATTGTTTTTTTCCCCTTCTTTGTTGACAATTGATAATAATAAGTACATGTGCCAATGTCACAAGGAGCGACATGCTATGGTGTATGAGCACTACCAGTTAGTGCTGGAGACTTCTTTTCAATCATGGTTTTCATAGTCACAACAACCAAACCCTCTTTGCAAAATTATTAACTAGGGGATACCCTCATGATGATGGGTCCTAGTTCCTTGTTTAATTTTAATCGCAGAATAAGCTCAAAAGCTAATAATTTTAAGCGCAGAATAAGCTTAAAATTATTACTGTGTTCTGGTTTGTACTTTTTAAACTGAAGTTTGCTAAAAGCAAAATACTTTGCTCTACCAACTGGTATTGCCTTTTTGTGCTGTAGAGATTATGACCTTTAGAAGCTTTGCAAATCATTGCTGCCATGCGGCGACCCTTTATATGGGCAGAAAGGCATTGTTGTATTGATCTGTTTGTAGCTTTTCGGCGCGTGCTTGATAAAAAGAAAGCCAATGCAGTGCAGGATTTTTTCTTTTCGCAAAGCTTTAACAGAAGAAATTGCTGCACTGCATTATTAGTGCACCATTCTAAATTGAGCCTTAAAGTGTATGATATTCAGGGCATCCTTGGTTTTGAAATTGATTCTGAATTTGAAATTATTTTTAGATATATTTTTACATGTTTGGTTAAAAGATAATTCAAAATTGATCTTGAATTTATAAATGATTTTAAGTTGAAGTAACTTTAAATTTTTTTTATTAGATTCAAAGTTTTGGATTGAAACTTACTCTTAATTTTATAATAAAACATCCAAATATAAATCATATTACTTCAAAATCAATTTTATTTAAAATCTATTTCATTCAAAATCAATTTTATCAACGTTCATTCAAACACACACTCATTCTCATTCTCTTACATTACTTCTTAGTGCACTATTCTAACACTCATTCTCTTACATTGCTTTTTAGTGCACTATTCTAACCTGAGCATCAAAATATATTTACAAGTACTTGTGGGATGTAGGAATAACTATGTTGGTGCTTACCTCTATGGACATATAAAAGATGAAGGTCAAACACTAAGGATAAGAACAAGAAAATATAGGTAGGTCATAGAGAAAGAAAGTATCTAACAACTTCTGCACTTGTACATTTATTTTCTTAAATCTAATGATTCTAAAGAATAATTAATTTTATTTGTTAGATTTCAAGAAAAGAAATAGTTAAATGAGAATTAATTAAAAGTTATTCTTAAAATAATTTAATCTTTCCTCTCTCCGAGAAGGAATCAAGTTTTTTTTTTTAATAATTCTTAATTTGTATATATTGTTTTATTAATCTAACTATTAAATATGTTGATATTATCAATAATGTGCATATATTTTTTTATAGATAAATCAATCATTTTTGTTATGCATGCTTACAGCTTTACTTATATTTTTAAAAGGTCTATTGTACATTAAATTAAATTTATTTCATAAAGTATCAACTAATTTTAAAAGTTTATAAAAAAATTTGTATACTTTATTTACTCGATGAGAACATTTATTTGAGTTGTTGAATTAATGAAATTTTGAAGTACTTATTTGTAGTATTATTATTAGTTAATTTATTGGTATTTTAAGCAATGGATTTGAAGACACTATGCTTGTTTTCGAAATGCTTTTGGCTGTTATAGTTGTTACAACTTTACTTTACATGATAAATTTATGAGTACGAGTGTTGAATTTGACTGAATTTTTGTACTGTACTAACTGAAGAGTATTCTAAGTGGACCAATTTCTAGGTCTTTTAATTGTGGTAATGTTATTGTAGGACAGTTAAGATGTTGTAAATTAGAGATGAAATATTTTAAAAGAAGAGCAAAATAGTATGATATAGATGACAAATAATCTTGTTTTTAATCTTCGTATTTAGAGGGATTTGTGCCTTAACTCTAGATCGACTGAGAAATGCTCAGTTAAAAAAATCTTTAAAATATATTTTTAACGCTGAAGTTAATGGTGATTTTATCATGCCCAATTCATACATAACATACATAAGACATTCTAACTCTCAAGAAATATTTGCATAGACATACACCTAGCACATGAGCCATTTTTTTTTTTTTTTTGACAAAACCTAGCACATAAGCCTTAGACACAGCCATAATGTAAGCCCAATTAATACATAACATTAAGAAATAAAATATTGTACATGTTAAACATAAATACTACCCTAATATAGGGTAAATTTTACACATCTTTTTAATTTCGATTCAGATTTATTTTTCTGGAAGGAATTTATTTAGTTCGATTCAAATTTATTTTCTAAGAAAAATCTATTATTTGGTTTGGGCAATACTAAAGGTGGCCCATTGGGAAGCTAGAGCAGAACCAAAAACATGACAAAAGTAGATGCTAAAATCTCCTTTGATGACCCATGTTAGCCAAATAATCAGCAGGAGGCAGGAGCATTGGCTTCCCTATATATATGCTGAAAAGTAACTAATTTTCAAGAATAAACTTTTTTCTTCTTATTTTTCCCTAATTTATATTTCTTTCAATTTTTTGTTAAAATGTACAACTATATTCAACTCAACTAACCAATCCAATTTAATCGAGGTAGTTTCACTCAAACTTGGTTCATTATTGTACCCTTATTGCAGCCATACGACACAGTTTCTGTCTCTATCATGTTGTTCACTAGGAAAATGCAAGCTGGACTACTTTATCCAACTGAAATGCACACCTTTGATATATAAAAAAATAAATAAAAAGTGCTCACCTTTGACCCTACCAGTCGACTATACCAAATTCACTAATTCAGAAATAAACACGCACATTGACTGGTACCAATCAAGCATGGTTGCTAGCTACTACCTTTACATTTTTAATTGTTATTCATATTTTATACATTAATCATACCTATCTTCCGTATGATGATATGGGCTTGTCCAGAAAAGTCTTATTCCTAACCCAATACTTTAATTTTCTTTGAAAATTCAACGTACGTCCACCAATATACATACAAAATAATCAACATAAAATAATAAGTAGTAGCACGTGTTCAAAGCACCATCCAGGTTTCTTCATAGCAACATCTAGGTTCCTTCTCAGTCCATCACAGATATAAATATAAGTGAATTCCATATCCGTTTTCCATACTCATTCTCAATTTCTCATAGATCAAACTTCAAATATAGCTAGCTAGGTACAATACAATTCACCGGAGCAAATACTAAGGAGGTTTAGCTCAATTGATTCAGCAAGTGTGTGAGTGAGTTATTGTAAACTTTCTGATATCTGTCTTCCATTTTTATGATTAAAAAAATCAGAGCAATGAATGTTTTATATTTAAGCTCAAGTTCAAGCCTAAGCATGTCCAAGCCGTTTCAATTCTCAAGTAAACATCATCAAAGAGCTTCTAGTGTGAAGTTTGGTGGTGTTTCATGCAGAGCCGCAACGTTAACCCAAGAAAACTTGTACAAAATATTGTCTGTGTGTCCAGGAAGTGCAACAATGGATGAGATCAAGAGGGCTTATAGGTCAATGGCTCTTCAGTACCACCCTGATGTGTGCCATGATCCTTCCATGAAAGAGGAATCAACGAGGATGTTTGTTCAGCTAAACACAGCTTACAAGACCTTGTCCAATCCAAGGCTTCGAGAAGAGTATGACAGTGAATTGGGTTTGGGAAGCACAGAGATGAGTACTGTTAGTAGTGATCATCATGAGAGATGGGGAAGTGTGAGTGTTAGTAGTGAACATGAGAGATGGGAAAGTAGGTTTCAGGAGCAAATGATTGAGTTGAAGACAAGGTCTCGTAGACGTATGGGACAAAAGGGTCAGGGTGGATCATCGGGTAGTAGCAGAATGAGGACACAAAACATGAGAGACAGGAATTGATTTTCTTCAGTCATGTATTTTTGTTGAAATAGATAGATTGATTCTTTCATGTTTTAACTATATATGCTCTACAAAGCCAATTCAATTATTCTACCATTCTTTATACTATACAAAGCCAATCATTTTTATTTCATGATTTAAATATTAGATGCAAGTTCAATCTCTTCTATTCGCAACCACCAAACATCAAACACGTGAATCTACTAATGTGAGATTGTTTAGTTTAATCAGAGGTCTCGGATTTGAATTTTGGATATGTAACTGGGTTAAATACATGGAGGAGGAGTTTTGCCGCTCATAATAATCCTACCTTACTCAAACAGGATTGCCTTCGGTTGAAGATACCTCTAGTCTAGGCAAAAAAAGTCCTTATATTTGTAAGGTTTGGTAATGAGGCATGTAAGGATAGCACACATACTACTAGTTCAATTTCTACAATTCAATTAGTTCACTTGGTAGAAGATATGTAAGAAAGCACAAATATCCAAAACTTCAGCAAATATAAGTGAGCATGCGGATTGGACTGGCCTAACCCTGAATTGAATGGATCAACTCGAATAACCCGTATTTGCATTAGTTTATATTGAATGAACCTGCATAATTTCACATTTAAATGGTCTATTCACAAATTGCTCTGCATATCTGTTAAACTTTTTCTTTTGCAAATACGTTTGATTTCTGAGCGGACTAACGGATTATTTGGTCTAGTCCCATATGATTTTATTTACATATAAAAAAATTGAGTTAACTATTGTAGAATTGTTTTAACTTAACCAATAATCTTGAAATCCAATTCTGGGTATACATCTAGTATCTATATTAAATACTCAAGACAAGAGGTTTGTAGTCTATAGTGGTCCTATTTAACTTGAACAAAAATGTCTCCTATGTGAACTCGTAAATTAAACTTGTTTAACCCGTTTTCACAAAAGGACTCAAGTAGGCCTGCAATTTAATAGCAAAGGTTTTAGCTGATCCAAGTTTGTGAGGCTTGCAAGTTATGCAGATCTATCTGTGGACTGGGACATCTATACTCTCACCTTTACTAGTAATGTATTGATTTGCCTCTTTTTTAATATTTTTCCTATCTCCTTCACCAAAAAGAATGACAAGGCAATGAGTCTTACTTAAAAGTAGATAAAAAGATGATGAAATATTACATGGTAGAGGAAGATAAAAGGGGTGTTCAAGATTCGTGCCTTGAATATTAATTAATTATTATAGGATTGAGTTTTAGAATTTAGGCTAAACGTGTTTTATGAACAGGTTTGAGTTCTCAATTTCATATTCTTTTAAGAAAACACTGGTATTTTTTTAGCATAGTCAGTGGAATATTGTGGAGCCTTCCTTTTGCAGAATGATAAAAGAGGCATTCGAGAATTCTTCTACTATTGGTGAGCTGAATGAGACTCTAATCACTGTTATACCTAAGACTCGAGGCTGTTAACTTCGAAAACTTAAGGCCTATCACAGTTATGATTCGTGTCAATCATAAGGTTTACTGTATTATTAGTGCCTTTTGAGTATTACACTACACTTCATGTCTTTCCCCAATTCACCCATCTTATGAGTCATTACTTAAGTAACAACTTGATGGCCATATTATTGGTACTTTAGGAAAAACTACTTCACTATATTAAAAAAAGAGTTCTACGCCTAAAACTTTAAATTAATAAAAGGTATCTGTAGACTGTAGACCAATTGCCACATAAACCCTTGTTTCATGTTGATGACATAATACTAAAATCTAACAAGGTTGTCCTTGGTGAATAAGTATGACAAGTCTATTTAGCCGTATGACCACAAGTGATTATTGTATTTGACATAAGACAAATTAAACAACCGAGACTGACACCTATATTTTGTCATCTTTCTTGGTATTCTTTTATGGAAATAGGAAAATATAACTTGACGAAAAAGAAAATCCAAAGTCAAGAAGTGAAACAGCTTTTGCTCACAGTGGTTTTAAGCATTGCAACTATAATTAGAATGCCATAAAAGAAAAAAAAGAAATTGCAAAGTGGAACGGGGGGGGGAGGGGGGTAGATACCATTAAATTGTCATTGAACATCACCACCAGAACCTAGTCACTTGAGCAGATTTCTACCCACCCCATTCCCTAGTTTTATTGTGTTGAGGACCACCAGGTCCACCACCATACAAAGATGTTAACAAATGAGATTGCTAAGGCAATTTTCTAACTTTTTTTGACTCTAGTTCTGCATCTTCTGTGCTGCCCTTTATAAGGTACTCTGAAGTGCTTTTAACAAGCAGTCCAGAACTCTGCCCTTTTCACCTTTGAAATACTCTCAAGGACTTCCACTGGTGAAATGTGCCCCATCACTGTCACCCTCTTAGATTCTACGTCTATACTAAATGATGTAACTCCTGAAATTGGAAATTGTATGTTTAAAAATGTCAGAACCTTTTTTTTCTTCTCAAAAGAAAAAAAATGTTGGAACCTCAATTATGATACTTACTCATTTGGCTGAACCCCAAATTTGCTCAAGTACAAAACAGAAATTCCAACAAATAAGTTAAAGCGGGCAATCTAGTGTTCTTAGAACATATATGATATATATATATATATATATATATATATATAAAATTTATTTTAGAATACAAAACATATATGATTTATTCAAGTGTTACTTTTTTTTCCCTACTTTTACCCGGTGAATAAGGGTATGTAACTAGTTTTGATGAATACCTTCCATCTTAGACAGATGTTTTTTCACCTTTCCAGCACATCCTTGACAATGAATTGCAACCCGCATCACAACCACCTGCATTTAACACTCTTCAATAATAAAATTTCAAATATGATAGAGTACACGTGAAGTGTAAAACATTTTCTTATCGCGTGCGTGTCACTTACAATCTTTAAGAGATTTGAATATGAGATTCCATTATTCCGTTCAAAATTTAATATGTGAGTGTGACCATATAACTGTAAGACACACATACCTTCCTCGGTGGCAAACTATATAGGAAAAAAAACAGACCATTTATGTAGAAGGTTTATTTTATGTAGAAGGGACAAAATCAAACGACGTGTCCTCTGATAACACCATTCACATTCATGTTTATTGCCTAATAAAATTCCCATTTGCATAAAAAAGACATAAATCACATAATCATTCTGCTTTCTCTATGGAATATGCATGGGACACGGTCAAGTAATATGCATGTGAGACATCTTGAAACCTATGCAAATGACAAATATGAGGAAGACAAATAATGGAGATCATTTGTTTCCTTGCTGAATCCACCTGACACTAGTGGTTGGTATAGTCCTAGCTATTGCTCTTAATGAATCTAACTAATAATCAATTAAACGGGAAAAATGGATCAGACTCTAGTGAGTTGTGTTGACCCCATAGCAGCTGTAGCTGAAAAGCCAACAATACCAACATTTATGAATCATCATTATCCAAACTCTACTTTCATAGCTTCTTTATGGTCCTGGTTTTAGTTATGACTTATTTTATTTTGATTGCTTTCTTGTTTATCAGATAAATGTAGTTATGTCACATAAAGAAAGTATATTGTTTGATTGTTTCAACAACTTAAATTTAAAACTTTGAACTACTACTACGCAAGATTTACTCCATTTCCATGATAAATTGGTGTTGTGAAAACAGAAAACATGAAGTAGTGCAATGTCTGAAACTCCATATATTTGTAAGAGAAACTAAAAAAAAAACATGTTGATCCCAAAATGACATTTGCATCAAGCCTACACCTAGTGAAGAAGAACACATATGTGAACTTAACAAACCTGAAAGACATTATTATCTGTCTGTTTTTTCTGAAATTCCCTAGGTTCATTATTGGCTTGATCTTGTTCCTGCCCTCTAAGCTTGATCTTTGGAACTGGACTAGACCTTGGAGGCTCAACAAGTTTGGAGTACTTGGCATAGTTGATCAACCTTGTATCATCAAGAAACACTCTTCTTTCAAGCTTCTTAGGCACAACTACAGATCGAGGGTCACGAGTACTCATGCACACAGCTGTTGAAGCCCGAGAGTGGCACATGAAACCCCTTTTCATCATTTTCCTTTCACTGCTTTTCAGGCTCGTCATAAGTTACTTACTACAACACAAAATGAAGAGTAGAAACTAGAAAGTGTGGAAGCTTTGAAGGCAACAACAAAAGATGGGGTTGGTGTGCAAATATTATACTATTGCAATGCTAATGCTGGCTTTCTGACTTGGAGAGAATAGGAGAAAGTGACACACATGCTGTCATAAGCCAACAAAATAGGTTATTGCCAGTGTAGAAATATATCTTATTGGCAATTTATCTATTATGCATATACCTAGGACGTGGAAGTGTCCAAAATCATGTCCTTGTCATTGATTAATGCAGAGAAATTGACAACAGCCTTCTTTTGCTATGAAGAAAAGGACTTCATCAAACAGAAGTTGATTCATTAGGGTGAAAATTAGAGGGAAAAAAACATAACTAACATGGGGTTTGTGTTTATTTTAACAAAAAAAGAAAAAAAATATTTTTACTGGATAATCAAACTGAGTTTCAAAAGTTATATAAAATTTTTTCCCCTCACATCCATTAAAGAAAATAGATCCAGATTAATCTAGAGTTAAATAGAAAAGTAAGTAAAATTTGATTAAAAATTATTTATATTCAATATTGAATTCGGATAGCATCAATATATTCAACCATAATTTCTAACACATGTCCAATCACTTTGTTAGTTATATTGGATATTTATTTCATCCTTTAAATACTTCTTGAGATATTCGACTGCATTTACATTTGATGGTAAATGAAATCCATCAAATAATTCATTTAGAATGTTTCCCAAAAAAATTTATTAACTTAATTTGAGAAAAGTGTATTACATAAATGAAATATCATACACACATACGATTAGACAAGACAATGGGGCGGGGCGGGGACACATATTGTCTCCCTAATTCTCGATCCTTACTCTCCAACATGTTTCCATACCCGTACCCGATATCTGACAAGGTTAAAATTTATTATCTCATCCCGTACCCGTTGGGTATCAGGTATTCCCGACCAATCCCGTACCCGATTGAAACTAGAAAAATAATTTTTTTGTAAAAAAAATATTAAAAATTTGATTTTAAAAAAAATAAATTGATTGTTAAATATTTGTTTTTAACTACTTATATATTAATAAATTTATTATAGTGCATGTGTCAACAAAAATCGTTAAAAAAAAAATGTTAAATTATGTAAAAATTCTAAAATAAAATTAGCTAGTAACAAAAATTTTAGGCCTTTTGATTAAATTATGCAAAAATTCTAAAAATTAAGTGGCGGGGCAGGTCTGGATTCTGGGTTGGGACGAATGTAGTAATCCTATACCAGACTTTTGGTTATCGGAGAAAATTCAAACCTGAACCCATACCCAATCAACTCGGGTATTACCCGTCAAAGTCAGGATGGATTTGAACGGGTAAGTTTTCTTGCCATGCCTACACACGATGATTTATACATATAAATACATTTATTTATATGTATGATAAAAATTATTATTAATTTTATTTTCCTTAAATAAATTGTCCTTACCGATTCAGGATTTTGAATCCACCACTACACATTCAACAATCTGAATATTGTTTGAAAGGTTAATTTCAATATATTTAAATAACTGAATGATTGTTTTAAGTTTATTTTAAAAGTTGTATGATCAATTTGAACCCAATTAATATCGTTTCGCGTCATATATTCAATCTCATCTTTTCCGATGATAGATGTCACAGTTTTTTTATTGATAATATTAATTATTAGCTTGTTAGTTTTTGTTAGTGAGAGATTTAAATTTACAGTTTATCCTTTTTTTATTGTATATTATAAACCAATTTTATATCTCTATGAAAGTCACACTTTTATGATGGTAAGAACTATTTTAAATTTGTTAATAGGATAAAAGACTAGTATTTTTTTATAAAAAAAACAAGATACTCAACTAAATAAAATAAATGAGTAAAACTAAAATTTAACCCTTCTTCTTCTTATTAACATGTGAGTTAGAAAAAAATAGAGAGGAAGTACAGAGCTGAATTTAATAGAATGTTGACATCTGTGAGTATAAATGGTGGCTAGATAATTTTTATGTAAGTATTGGTTAAGGTTTTTTGTTGATGAACAAATAGATTATTGACGAAGTCGTACCATTAGTAATGGCAAATTGCATTGGGCATTTGGCCTTAAGTAATGGTAACTTTTTAATTTATAATTATTAATAATCAAAATTATTTCATTGTACATATTTGATTAGACAATTTAATCCTTAAACTATTTTTTAAATTTTAAATTTGTCTTTTAACTTACATTAATTTTCCATTATTTTTATATTATTTTTTTATTCTGTTATTTTTTTTAACTGTATTTAACTTTTTTTATTACTATTTAAAAAGTTTAGAGGCACAGACCTAGTAATAATAATAATAATCATATCGAAAGGGCCACATGTGTCTAAAAATTATTAGTATATAGGTTGTCTAAAGTCTAAACCGTGTAAACGAGCATGGTCATTTCATTGCAATGACCTTACTTGTGTTGAGGAGACACAGAAAAACTATATTAACAAGTAACAACTATTTTCGGGCGTGATAATTATTCGCTATAGTTTTAAAACTCCTTTTTAACAATTATATATTTTTTGACGAAAAAGATAATTTTATTCGAGCAAAAGAATTCAAACAATTTCTATGTTATATGAGTCTCATTATGATATATTATTTTTTCCTTTTTATATTTAAACAGTTTTTAAACTAATGATGCAAAATCTTTACATCTTGTAAATATTTATTTTTACTTCAACTTAGATTATTATTTTATTTTATTTTCAAGAAAATAAAAATAAAGAAAATGTATATAATATATTAAAAATACATCACATTTATTTGTTTATTTTAATTCTTTTTGCAAAGTAAATAATAAAAATAATGCTAGTTCTTGTTTTATTTTACTATAAAAACACAATAACAAACATTTATTTAATTTATTAAAAAGCAAAAAAAGCAATGATGCTAATTCCTAATCATGCTATGTGACAATTTATTTTTATCATTTTTATTTTGTCCTTGTCATCTTCGAAGTCGTCGTGGGGGCAATTCGACGGTGCATTCATTTCATTTCATTGTCTTCAATTTAATTTTTTTTTCGCGTCGTTATTTTTATCTCTAACTCTTCTTCTTCTGCATCATTCCTC
Source organism: Glycine max (assembly GCF_000004515.6). Classification (NCBI taxonomy): domain Eukaryota; kingdom Viridiplantae; phylum Streptophyta; class Magnoliopsida; order Fabales; family Fabaceae; genus Glycine; species Glycine max. The sequence goes on from NC_038244.2 coordinate 5,680,874, forward strand.
TGTTGCAGCACCGGTTAAGAATTTTCGTGGAACCTATTGTGTTGAGCTGCGATTGCATGTGGGAATCGATTTCTGGTATTATTGCATCAGAGCTCATTTTTATTTTTGGGGGGTTAGGGGGATTTTGTGGTTATGTTTCTCCAATGAATGACACTCTGTTTGTTATCCTTTAACTTTTACCGATTTTGATTTCTTCAATTATTGACCTCTCGAATGCTGTTTTTGGATTTATTAGTGTGCAATTTGGCCCTATTTTTTTATTTTAATGTAAAAAAGGAACAATTGCTTGATTAAACAAGTCTTTTGTGTCTGTGATCCATTACGTGTCAGAGTTATGCGTGTACCTTCCTCGGTCCCAAACATGTGTTTAACAAAATTTACGATTTTTTCGATCAGTTTCTAAGTGGTTTCACTTGTGAGGTGCTTAATTGACTTCTGGGTCTTTTTTATTTTTATTTTACACGTATGCATTTTGTTTTTTCTGGGTATAAATGTGGGAATTGTATTCCTGTTCTTTGAGCTGTTTTAGTGCTTAATTTCTCTTCTGGAGGGAGACTCTCTAGTGTAGTGGAGTATAAGATGCTTATTTCACTTTCGTTGCTATGTGATGTGAGTGATTTATTTTTTCTTAATTTCCCTTTTTCTGTCTGATTTTATTTGTAAAACCAATTTTTGCTTTAGCCCTTTTTCTGCTGCCGACTTTATGGAATTCTTATTTCTGGTAAATTTTTGGTGTTCTTTTGTATGTTGAATTTGTCTGAATGGTGATGTTTTTAAATTTGGGTCTTTGGTTTTTCAAATTTCAATTACAAGCCTGTTAGGTGGTTTTGTTTTGGAAAATGGAAATACAATGACATTTCTGGTAACTTGTTATGTGTTTCTATCTTCACTTTTTTTTTGGGCAGGGTGGAGGTTCTTTAGCTTTCTAGCCATGTGACACAAGGACTTGTTAGAAGTTAGACCTTATAGTTAATTTATCGCATTTATATGCCTATGATGCATTGCATTGCTTAGCTTGTCTGCTTATTTTTAAGTGTATCGTAGAAGGGAGAAGATAGATATGGGCTGTATATGAAATGATGTGGAAAATCCTTACAAATAGGACATGTCGTTGCTAGGCAGGAGAATGGGGGATGCTCAAATCAGTGGTTAGGGGAGTGAATATGAATGAGGAGATGGAGGGTGGGGAGGGTAGGCAATCACTGGAGTAGTGTAGGTGGTTTGTGCCACGGGATAGAGAAAGTTTCCTTCTATGATTAAATTTCTTTCTTTTGTTTCTCTGTTATACTTGAGCTGTGAAGTTCTCTTGTAGTCAGAGCCAGCTCTGAGTTTTCCTTACCAAATCTGTAATTAATGTAGTTCCTATCAGCTTGCTATTAGAGTTCCTGATTGTTAGGATCATAAGTTAAATTGTTGGATCGTATGAGTTGAGTTTTGTGCTGTGTCGCTTGTGGGATTGTCGTGAGAGGGATCAGAATAGAGTTGCAATTTTTCTTGTGGGATGATCCCCAGTGCGGCAAGAAGACCTGGATTTCAGGGTCAGATCCCCTTTGACCTGGCTTTTAAAAACCCCTAATTCCCTTTTCTCCTTCATAGGTCCATACGTGACTCCATCTCTTTCTATGCTTGTCACTTCAGCAACCCTATGTTCTCTTTGCTGCTGCCAACCTCAACTGCCCCACCTCTACCCTGTGCCACTGCTGCCTCCTCTTTGGCTCTATGAAGTGCAAACTGCAAGCAACTGCTGCTTGTGCCCTGCGAGGGTGACCGTGATGATGACTTGGCTGATTTTTTGACGAGTTGTTTTGGGTAAATTTCAGTTATCTTCATCAGAGAATCCATGCGGGAACTTAATTGGCTTGAAATATAGGGGGGTCAGCCATGGAATACAGGGAGCAGTTTGAGCTTCTCTCTGTTCCATTGTGCTTCATAGATGAAGAGTTAATGAGAAGGGTGTTTATGAATGGGTTGGAAGAGGAAATTAAAACTGAAGTTAAAATGATGGGTGCAAGAAGCTTGAATGCACTAATGATGCTAGTGTGGAAGGTGGAAGATCAAAAATCGGATTTGGACCTTGGGTTTTTTATACAGATGAGAATGGTCAGTGTTTGAGGAGTCAAGAAGTGCGTTGGGGAGCTGAATTGCAGTTACCAAACCTTAATATTGATTAGGATTTCTTTTATTTGATTTGATGGGTGTGGATGTGATTTTGGGGTATGAATGACTCGAGTTTGGGTAAGTTCAGTGCTGATTTTAGAAACTACTTGATTGAAATATACAAAGATGAGCAAGTCATAAATATTAAGGGGGATCCAACTGTCTTGTATGGTTACGTCTTAAAAAGCCATTAGGAAAAAATTGAGGAGTGAGGGGAAGCCTATTATGTAGATTTAGGGATGATGAACAAGATATTGAAAGTTTGTTCCAATATGTTAGCTGCTGGTTTGATTAGGCCTAGCACTAGTTCCTATTCAAGCCCACTCATTTTGATCAAGAAAAAACATGATAGTTGGCATTTTCTTTAGCTGACCATGGTAATAGTACGAAGTAGTCCCCGCCGGAAGCAGTGACTAACCTTCGTCGCGGACCGTGAGCACACACAAAATGGGTATTCCCCTCCCAACACAATTTATTCCATACCCAAGGGGCAACCAGGATTTGAACACTGGACCACTTTGTTAAGGGACACAAGTCACTATCATTTGTGTCAATCGTTGTTGGTTGATAGTTGGCATTTCTGCGTTGATCATAGGGCTCCCAATAGCATCACCATCCCTAACAAATTTCTTATTGCAGTTATAAAAGAACTGGTTTACTTTAAATTTCTTTGTAGTCCCTGCCGGAAGCGGTGACTAACCTTCGTCGCGGACCGTGAGCGCATACAAGATGGGTATTCCCCTCCTAACACAATTTATTCCATACCCAAGGGGCAATCAGGATTTGAACACTGAACCATTTTGTTAAGGGACACAAATCGCTATCATTTGTGTCAACCGTTTTTGGTTGATAGTTGGCATTTCTGTGCTGATCATAAGGCTCCCAATAGCATCACCATCTCAAACAAATTTCCTATTGTAGTTATAAAAGAATTGGTTTACTTTAAATTTCTCTGTAGTCTATTAACTCCTTGGTAAGTATACCAATTAGTCCAAGTAGTAATTTAAAACGGTAAAATCGAGTGTCGAGTTCACAGGGACTTTGACTGTACTTTGGGTTTATATATGTCCAATTTTAGACAATTAATTAATTGAATCGAATGTTTGTAACATGATGACACATAAATGTAAATTTTCCATAAATTAAACTACAGAGCTAGCATGTGCAAGGGTGAGAAAACAAACACTCGGAGCAGTGAAGTGACAATTGATGCAGAATTACAAACATGTTGGGTGCTTGGCCTACCAGAACTACTTTTGATGCAACATTAATGATTTTTCTCTATTAAATATTATTTCAGTTATTACCTACATTCACTTGCATACTCTTAAATCAGACAAATTGCATTATGAACGAAGATGCATAATTTAGGCTAAATAACACCATTCTATCCCTAGAGATGGATTACCTAGATGTTCTTTTTCAGTTCTTAAGAAATAAACATTTTCCAATGCCAAAACCTTATAACACTACATGAGCATGGATGATCAAGCCATAAACACAATATAAGCACAAAAAAGAGACAATAATATCGAAATAATATTAAATAGATAGTTAGAATCATTACATCAAGAATGTTTGGTTGGTAAGCTCCCAACAATGGGAGGTTTAACCTCTCATTGTCATGAAAGACTTACAAATACAAAAAGGGGCAAAGGAAGTGGAAGAAAATGGAGGAAGATGGAGAAGAATGGAGGTGGAATGCTCCAAATGAATGGCTCTCTCTCCACTGGTCGTGCCCTAGCTCTCTGTTGCCCAATAGAATGAATATGAATCTGTTCCCTCCTTTTTTTTCTTCTTAAAACACAGCACAATCATGTTTTTCGACATTGACTGCGCGTTAAGTGAGATGGTGCGCTGAGCGCGGCACAGAAAGTCCAGCTAGCTTAAGTGACCACGAGCTAAGCGCGCACCATGCACTAAACTCACCTGCATGGCTGACCTCCCATGTGGCTTCTTGCGCTAAACGAGGCTATCGCGCTGAGTGCCACTCTCTAGTTCTTCAATTCTCTTCCATGCCTTCTGTTGTATCTCTACAAAAAGTATACCACCAAAAATACTATAAATTTACTAACTTTAGCATCTACTGGATAAAAAACTCAAAAGATGTTAAATTCCTAATGTTTAGACACAAAAGAAGCAATAAAAGTGAGGAAAATTAAATAATTGATGTGATTTAAATACACAAATTACGGATGCATAACAATTATCATAGTTTGTGCTAGTTGGTAGGTGGAGGTATGGAGACTTAAGCCCCTGATTTTTTTGAGTGTATACAAAACAGCCAATATAGTTCATTTTTCCTTTTCAAAATTCTGAGTCTATTTCATATTCTGTAATCTGCACACAATGCTCACACATGTTAAATTAAATTTTAAGCATTTGTTAATATAGTTTCAGCATCTTTATTTGTGTAACTCTACACAGTCTCTCTCTCTCTCTCTCTCTCTATATATATATATATATATATATATATATATATATATATATTTGTATGTGTAATGTGGCCTATCTTATCTCTCTTTAGTCTCTTATATATTCAGAACTTATGCATCCATCTATTCTAATATTTCTTTGCCATTTGATTGATTACTTGTGGAAATCCTTGTGAAATGGACGCCGTGCTTTGGTCAAAAGCTTATGCCTATTGAGATAAATCCATTATTTCAATTCATCAATGCATTTCTTGGAATGTACTGACATGTTTTGTAATGATGTTATGAAGCAGATTAATCTTGGAAGTTTGATGTGATTGCTTGGTTTTGGTTTGAAGTGGTTTTAATGGGGAATATACTGAATCTAAACAATTCAAAGACTAGACGGAATGATTCCCATGGGGTCTTGCAAGGTGAATCCTGCAAGAGACAGAGGTTGTCACCAAACTCTTGTGAGGACAACCCAAGACTGATTCCGTCCCTTCCTGATGAGATATCAATACAGATTCTAGCTAGAGTTCCTCGGATTTATTATTTGAATCTGAAGTTAGTTTGTCGTGCTTGGAAGGAAACCTTTGTTAGTTCTGAACTATTTTGTGTGAGAAAAGAGCTTGGAAGCATGGAGGAATGGCTCTACATTTTGACAAAGGTCAACGATGATAAGCTTTTATGGTATGCCTTGGACCCTCTTTCCAGAAGATGGCAAAAGTTGCCGCCAATGCCAAAAGTTGGGTTTGAAGATGAAACAAAGAAAGGTTTGATTTCCTTTCCCCTTCGGATGTGGAGCATGATGGGTTCAAGTATTCGAATTGTTGATGTCATAATGAGCTGGCTTGGGAGGAGAGATGCCCTGGACTGGATGCCTTTTTGTGGTTGCTCCATAGGAGCTGTTGATGGTTGCATCTATGCATTAGGAGGATTTTCAAGAGCTTCAGCAATGAAATATGTTTGGCAGTATGATCCCATTAAAAACTCTTGGGCTGAGGCTAGTCCAATGTCAGTTGGCAGAGCCTATTGCAAGACAGGTATATTAAATAATAAGCTTTATGTTGTTGGAGGGGTTACTAGGGGTCGTGGTGGACTAAGCCCTCTGCAATCTGCAGAAGTATATGACCCTCATACAGGCATGTGGTCCCTGTTACCTAGCATGCCTTTTGCAAGAGCTCAAGTGTTGCCAACTGCTTTTTTGGCTGACTTACTCAAGCCTATTGCCACAGGAATGGCTTCATACAAAGGAAGGTTATTTGTTCCTCAGAGTTTGTATTGCTGGCCATTTTTTGTTGATGTTGGGGGTGAAGTTTATGATCCAAATTTAAATTCATGGCTTGAAATGCCAATTGGTATGGGTGAAGGCTGGCCTGCAAGGCAAGCTGGAACGAAATTGAGTGTTACGGTCGATGATGATCTATATGCACTTGATCCTTCAAATTCTCTTGACAGTGCAAAGATCAAGGTATATGATTATGAAGGTGATACTTGGAAAGTTGCAGCAGGAGATGTTCCTATTCATGATTTCACCGAATCGGAATCTCCTTATCTCTTGGCTGGTTTACTTGGAAAACTTCATGTAATAACTAAAGATGCTAATCACAACATTACAGTGTTGCAGGCTGACATGCAAAATGAACATGCTGAGTCAGCTTTCTCTCAATCAATATTGTCATCACCAGATAACTCGATCAGTGAAGATGCTGAATCTTCTGCAGAAACACAGGGAGAATTTTGGAAGGTTCTTGCAACTAGGAGTGGTAGATCTGCTGAACTAGTTAACTGTCAATCCCTTAAAATATGAAAGTAAAAATGGGGGCAGGGGTGGTTTAGAGTCCTTTTGTGGTTATGATTTGTGAGTATATTTCTGTTGGTTGGTATGATTGTAAATGATTTCCTTTACAAATTATTCATAATATGTAACCAAGAACACAATTAAAACTATAGTTAGCAAGAACATCATTCAAACACACTACAAAATAAATGAAGGTTTTCAACATTAAGTTGGGTATATCACCGTTTTGTAGCATTTGGTCACTTGATGATACTTTAACGGGTTGATAGTTTCCTTTTTTTTTTTCCTCTTATCAATCGAGCTTCGTAAATTACCACTCACCTTAGTTGTCCGTAAGATAGTTCAGTTTGTCTGTTACGCAATTTGGCATTTACGAATTGGAGAAATAGCATTATCTGTACATTTTTGTCGATCACAAAATTGTCACATGACATGATTAATAAACTGATCCAGTGAAAGCCACTGTTAGTTTTTGTCAGTGTTAGAACATCCCCGTGGGTAGTTGCTCCTCATCTAGGTTAATTTTGGTAAACCTTTCTACACCAAAAATAAAAAATAGAAAAAATACTAAAGTACGCCAAAAAAACCTCTAATACAATGTAAATTGTAAAAGTTGAATAAAATAAATAAATTAGTTTTTTTATTGGAATAACTTAAATTTCGAATTCAATTTTGAAATTGATTCAATTTCATTTGAACAGAACTTATATGCACAATAATTTTATAAAATTACTATAATAATTTATTTTTTCCATAATCTTTTTCTTTAAATTGTCATAATTTTATAAGTTTTAAACTAATTTCAAATTTATATTGTTTACCTTTTTATATAATTTTGTTTTATAACTTTTTTTCATCTTATTTTAATAAATTATATAAAAAAATATTAAATTAGCTTATTTTTAACAAACTTTCTACTCAAGCTTATATGTGAACTCTAACTTAATAGGCCTATACACTATTACTTCTGTACGTGATTTGGGAACCATTGTCAAAGCAATTTTAAATGCAAAGGGAATAATATATATTTATAATATATTGAATAAAATATATTTTAATTACTAAAATAGATTTTTAATAATATTGTAGTGAATACTGGCAATTATTTTTTTCATTTACTTATTACAGTAATCTTAAAATTAATAGAATAAGTTCTAATTTTGTAAAAAACAATAATTAAAATATTACAATTCTGTAATTATGACAAATATTACTATAAAAAAAAGTGCATTCAACCATGGTTCAATTACTATAGAGAACTCATATATTACGACAAATTTATATCTCATCCCTCTATAATAGCAGTTATAAACAAAAGTATTTGCACCAACCTGATGGGAGTAAATAATAATCATTGGCTCCGACATATCCTTTTAACTGGTTGTTTCATGAATCACTATATATATATTTTTTCTACAATGATCAGTGTCACGTTGCACGTAAAAATATGACACTACTATAACCTGCTATCTACGTAGATCATGGAGAATCTATTCAAAATGTTGTAGTAAACTCCTTGAACATGCAGTGAAGTAACGGTGATCAAAGACTAAGGAATATTTAGACACAAGCTGTTATCACCACTGCATGGCATACTAATTATACGGTGCATTAAACCAACATTTTGCAGCTTTGAGAGAAACATATTTGTTTCTACAAAGCGTCTCTCTAATTTAGAAAGTGGTGCCTCTAGGAACATCCGATTATTGAAAAGCTTTTGTTGTTATCGCTTGCTTTTAGGGTTGTGATGACTTTATTAGAAGGTTGAATAATTCAACAATAAGTCTACAATTGAACTAGTAATAATTAATTTTTTTTCTTAAAGTTTTTAATATAACATATTAATCAATATCAAATAAAAAAAAGCTTGATATTTACAACTTTATCCAATCCACACAAGTTCTTCACTTTTTTTCCGCGTAGCCAACTTTACACAATTAAATGTCCAAATCCAATTATTAGTTACTAGTTATAAACAAAAGTATTTGCACCAACTTGATGGGAGTAAATAATAACATGGACTCGGACATCTCCTTTTAACTGTTAGTTTCATAAATAAATCACTATGTCTATATTCCACAACCCTTAATTACCATTTACCTGTGCCAGGTTACACGTAAAAAAATATGAGACTACTATAACCCAGAATCTACAGTTCATGAAAAACCTATTCAAAATGTAGGACAAACACTTGTTGAACATGCACTGAAGCAACAGTGATCAAAGACTTGGAAATGTTAAGACACAAGACTTATTCACCACTGAATAATGGCTCACTAACTTATAAGGTGCACCAAACCAACATTTTTCAGCTGTGAGAGAAGCGATTAGTTTCAACAAAGCGTCTCTCTTCCTTTGCTAAACGTCTCAGTATTTAAAAAGTTAGTGTTCAAAGATCATCTAGGACCTGACAGAACATCTGGTTGAATATTTGGATTTGAGTCATTAGGAGTAGGAGTGCAGAGGTTGAAGGTGAAATTTTGTATATCCTCTGTCATATTCAACCATTCATCCCACTTTTCTTCCAAACCTTCACCCTCCAGCATTCTCACCACCTCAGACATCTTTGGTCTCTCATAAGGAGATTTTTGTGTGCATATTAAGGCCACTTGGATTAACTCCTCTACTTCCTCTATATAACGATTTCCAAGCAAATTTGGATCCAACAGTGTCTCCAACTTCTTGTCTTTCACAAGTACTTTCACCTGGAATCAAAATAATGTCATTTGCCAACAAAAACCATTAGTCATCATTGGTGCTAACATCTACATTGCTGAAACTAAACAGCAACAAGAAACATGAGATTCTATAATCTGGGAACAGAAATAAGAACTACCAGATCAATTTTGTATTTTAGTTTCAAAGCAAAGGCTAGTTATACGACAATACAAAACCAGAATAGGGAACAAACGAGGTTTCAAAACTTCAATTGGGAATGCATAACAATAAACAAGAACTCCTCATCCTCTACTAAACTTATCAATTACACCTTCAGAAGAAATCAAGAAGCAAAATAATGGTTTACTCTAAACATAATAATAATAATACCTACCCATTCAAGCAACATGGCATCCTCATCCCTGGCCAATCGTGCTAAATCAAAAGCCCTCTGTCCAGTTATTAGTTCAAGAAGCATCATACCATATCCAAAAACATCAGTCTTCTCTGAAGACCTTCCAGTTGTCATATACTCTGGTGCTATATGGCCCTGCGTACCACATATAGCGGTAGTAACATGAGTATTTTTGTAATCCATAATCCTTGCTAAACCAAAATCTCCTACAACAGCTTCAAACTCCTCATCCAACAATATATTAGCAGCTTTGACATCACGATGAATAATCTTTGGGTCACAATGATCATGCAAATAAGCAAGCCCCCTAGCAGCTCCTAGAGCAATATTCTTCCGTTTTGGCCAATCAAGTGGTGGCTGTGATTCCGAAGGCTCTACAAAAATACAATTATACATGAAAACATTTTAATTTGAAAAAAAAATGTTGAAATTTAACTACAAGAAATTTTAATTGCTTTTACACTATTTTTGCAGAAGGGTTGATTTGTATTCTGTTTTGATCACATTAAATGATGTGGTCAAACAAAATTGGATAATTGGGTTAAAAAAACTGGCACAAACAAAGGATCAATTTAAGCTACTGATATATCTCCAAATTGTTGTGTGATTGTGCCCCTACTAGAGATAACATGTCAGACATACTCACATACATAATTTTTATTTTACAAAAAAAATAAAAATAAACAAAGTTGAAAGAAATTTGACATGAAAAGTAAGGCTTTCATAACTACCAGACAACATACAAGAGAAAAGATTTTTTACTTGAGAGACATATTGAGGTAAAATAGAAATAAAAGCAATGCATGCCACATTAATCCTCCTCAATAGAGTAGACTAATAAGGGTACCTCGTAAACGTGATTCTACACTTCCATTAGCCATTAAAGGATACACAAGCAAGCGTTCAGAAGATGTCATACAGAAACCAATCAGGCGAAGTAAATTTCGATGTACAGCCATGCTGATCATGTCCACTTCTATTTGAAATTGCTTATCGTCTCCCCGAATGCTTTCAGGGTTAAGTCTTTTTACTGCTACATCATCACCATTGGTTAAACGTCCTTTATAAACCTTGCCAAATCCACCTTTACCAAGAATGTTTTTGTTACTAAAGTTATCTGTTGCAATTCGCAGTTCAGGCAGTGAAAACTTTTTAAGCTGACCAAGGCTAACTTCAGGATCCTCCTCAGCTGCCAGTGGAGGACACACAAAAATCAGTTATGGATAGCATAAGCAGCTTTAATCAGTATGTATACCATCTTTTCTGTTAACCAACCAACCTGCGACATCAAAGTAATCATCCAGTGGCTTCCTTCTATTCCAATAAACAAGTGCAATTACTGGGGATGCAAACAACAGTGCAGCACCCACAGCAACTCCTCCAGCAATGACTCCAATGGCTTTGATACCATTACCTACAAGGATTAACAGAATTAAATGGCAAACTATAACTAAATTCCAAAACTTTGATTCGCATTGGATAGACTGAAAAATGTAGTGTGGTATTCTTCAAACAAAAGTAATAACTATAAATCTATAATGGTCCAGCCTAAGAGGAGAAACTCTGTCCAAATTGGAAAACTCTTCTCTCTCCCTCACCTCTCATTTCTCCCTCTTCTATCACACGAGTATTTCCCTTTTCTAAGGGAATAACTAACATCATGCCTCACCAACACCAAGTCCAACTAACTCTTCCCCAGGCTTTGATACCATGTTACAAGGTGGATCAAGGGTCTAACTCAACCTTACAAAATCAACTTATAAGGTGAGGATTACTTTCTACTTATATACTCTATCTCGACACTATCTCTAGCCAATGTGGGACTTCAACGTGTTCCCTTTTGTCCACAGCTACCCACCACAATGTGAGACTTCAACACACCCCTCTTTGCCCACAGTTACCTATCACAGTTAAGGTGGGCTAGGGGTGATCACAATTAAGTGGTTTTTCAACACTCCTTATCACGCTCAAGGCTACCCGCGTAGAGAGTGATAAATTACAGAGGGCCCGTCAATGAATCTAGAATACTAGAATAGACTCTGATACCATTTAGCAACGTAGGTTATGAGCCTGACTCAACCTTACAAGCCTATCCACGTTGTTACAATAACCCATGTTGTTACAATAAACATTTGGGAAAAAACCATGCAACCTATCCATTATCAATGCCTTCATTTCTCCTTGCCTTTTTGGCAGCAAAGGGTGAAGGAAATATTGGTAGTATGGAAAGGAATGGAGTGGATGCAGCTTGTAAAAGAAACAACAGTAAATACCACCAAAATTGAAAACCTTTTACATGGTATCAATTTCGAGATGTATAACCCTGTTATTGAGCCTTTTCTTGTCTTAGTGGTTTAAATTACATGGTATCAAATTCCAGTTGACCTAGTTTGTAGGGTTTGGCTGTTGCTCCCAGTCTTACAATTTTAAAACAAAGTTGTTTTGCTTTTAATTTTAGTTGCAAGACTATATTCTGTCCGCGTTTCAAGCCTAGTGCACTCTCAAAGTGAGAGTAATTTAAGAGCTATACTTTCAGCCTATGGTTTTAGGTCAGATTATTCTTTGAAAAATTAATTTCATTATCAAATATCAACAATAAAAAAATTATCAACAAACCTGAAGGATTTTGTTGCGGTGTAGCAGCTGGTGTAACTGGAATGGTTTTATTCAAGAAAGGATTATTGTTAAAACTGTAACAACGAATAAAGGGATTAGTAAAAAATTTATATCTCATCTCTCGTTAATAATTGTAATCTGTCTCACATAAGAAACATGGGATTCTGATGTGAGGTTTATAATGGGCTCTCCAACTATAATATGGCCATTAGCCAAGTGTTGTAGTGTGGTTTGCTCAATGAGCTTATAAAAAAAATTTGTGCCAACCTGATGGGAGTAAAAATTGAAAAGGAACCATTGACTGGGACGTCTCCTGTTAAGTTGTTGTTTGATAAATCACTAAATTCAATAAAGATCATGGTGTCAGGTTACACAAAAAATAACAAAACACTAGTGTAGTAATGCATCTAGACGTAGGAGTAAAACTCACAGCACTTGAAGTGAATTAATAGTGGTCAAACCCACAGGAATGTTTCCCAACAAACTGTTATCGTTGAGACGCCTAGTTCATGGAGCAGAACCATTTAGTTTGCATATAATAAACTATTGACAACAAGATATGACAGCAAATAATCAATAAGTAGCAAGTGTGGTGTGTGTGTGCCATAATAACTAGTTGGTAACTTACATAAACATCTATTTCATGTGATTATGTAGAATGATACTTCTCTTGGGCAAGTGCTCAAAGTATATTATAAGATGTGTTGGAACTGAAATTCATATTTTGGTTGTATAATCCTTCACCATTTTATGTGGGAAAGCAAAACTTATGAATGCTAATGAAGAAACAAAATTGAAACTGATTTAGATAAGTTTTGTTGATTAAAGATAAGAAATAAAGGAAAGCATGCCATACAGGGACTGTAGTTGGTTAAGGTTGGCCAATTCGTCTGGAATGGGACCAGTAATTTTGTTCATGTAAAGATCCAAGCTCACCAAGTTTGTCAAATTTCCAAGCTCGACTGGGATTTCCCCAGTTATATTATTACTATAAAGTTCCCTGTCATTGAAAAGACGGAAAAAAAATGTTTAGATTTGGGCAGAGAAAAAAGTCTTATGAATAACTAAAAATGGCATAACACATTTGTATCGATGCTATCACAGTGGTTAAAATCTAACAGAAGTCAATATGTTAAAAATTGAACTACACAAAATGTCAAGGTATATGTGCTATGCAAAAGTGCAGAATCAAATCAACTGGAGAACTATGAGCAAATGGAACGAAAGCAATGTGATTCCACTATGACAAGGAGAGTAACACAAATCCTCTTAAAACAAAGAGGATAAAGAACATACAAAACTCTCTTAAAGAATGGAAATAAAAAGAAGTGACGAGCTTATGAGTGAATGAAAAAATTCAAATAGCTTAGCCACCTTTATAGATGACAAGAAAGCTTTTGGACCATTCAAATGAATTGTGGTTTATATGAAATTATAACCATTAGTATCAATGGTTTTAAAGAGTGGATGAATTTGAATCATTCACTTAACAATCTTCACTTTCACTCGAATTCAACTAGTTGCTCATTTCCATATAAAGCCTTAAGGGGCAAGCAAGTGTGGTAAAATGTTGAAACTTGGCATACGAGGACTAAGGATTTCTGCTGGATTACTGAATATGTGAATCTTTGGAACTACAACTTTACCGATAACAGCCATATCTTGTATAAAGTGATGCTATACACAAATGTGTTTGGTCTTGTCTTGATAACAACTATTCGCTGTCACGTGAATAGGCACTTTGACTACCACAAAATGCAGCAATAACATTTGAGTCAGACCAATTTCATTAACCAAACCTCAAAGCCAAATAGCCTCCTTCACTCCCTCTGTTGCTGCAATATGATCTACTTTAGTCATCGATAATTAGCAACAGATTGAGTGTAGCTTTCTAACTTATAGCACATCTGCATAGAGTAAAGATATAGCTGGAAAGAGAACTTCGATGGAGATCACCACCATAATTTGAATCAACAAAACTTGCAATATCATTGGTTGTAGCCATACTTCTGTCAAATACTAAACTGATATCATAAGTACCTTTAGATACCAAAAAAATCTATTTTACAACACTCTTGATGATCATAACTAGGATTATGCCTGCTAACAACATATTCTAAATTAGGTCTAGTGCACACCGTATCATACATAAGGCTGTCAACTATACTAGTATAAGGAATGTGTTACATACACTTCATTCGTTTGTGGGCACAGGTCTGAAGAATGAAGATAACTTAAAATGTGCAGCAAATGGTGTAAAAACAGGTTTTCAATTACTCGTATTAAAAATTCAACCTTCAAGAACCTTTTCAACATATTTCTTTTGTGATAAGAATACTCTTCCTGCTTGACATCCCTGTGAATTCATTCATAGCAAGAATTTTCTTATCTGCATCCAGTTCTTTCATTTCAAACTCATTGCTGAGTAGAATTTTTAACTTATTGATCAAGGACTTGTTACTTGATGTAATCAACATATCATTAACATAAGTACATAAAAGAACCATCAGGAAATTTTCTGAATAACACAGCTATCATATTTACTTTTAGAATAACCTTGCCTAGTCATATCAGTTTCAGCCAACAATCAAGAATTACAAGTTAAGCAAAATCTAATTAGAAAAGAAGATGTAAATTTGAGCCAACAATATCGTATCCGTTTCGTTACTTACAAGTATTGCAAATTTGGGAGCTGACCAAGCTCTGGAACAAGTTTACCCGAAAGGTTTGCATTTCCAAGCTCACTGGGCAAACAATTTTTTTTTTACCATGTGCACAAACTTTCATAAAACTACAAGTAAAAATAACATAGATATCTTACACACGAATTACGCTATTTTCACTACAAGTAACATGAAACCATGTGCAAGGACTGACAAGGGAAGCATCCCAATTATGAAGAGCATTGTTAGGATCAATCATACTGTTCTTCAATACAATCAGGGCATCACCTGTCATAGAAGTAATATTCAAGTACAATTACAAACATCCTTAACATATTAAATTGATAGGAGTACAAAATCAACAGGTGTCAAAAATTTATGTTGCTCTAATGAAATTTGTGAAATACATAAAAGTAAAAACATGAAGCCCAAGTTCCTCAAGAACTCCCCAATCATAACATCAAACATTTTTAAGTTTACAGCCTACAAACAACCCAAGCTAGTCGTATAGTTCCCCAACACACCATAGAAAATTTTAAAAGGAAAAATTAGCATTTTTGTCCTCTAAATCAAAGATTGGTTTCAATTTGCTCCTCTAACTTATTCAGTTCAATTTAATCTCTTAATTTGTGTTTCACATTACAAACTTTGTCCTTCCACTATAACAGTATTAGATCTCACAGTTAATTCACCAGAACCTCACCAAACACTAGGATTTTGGTAGAAAACCAAATTGGGTCATCTAGCCCCATTTGATTCTCCATATATAGCTCATAAAATCTTCACTTTCTTTGATAAGATAATATTAACAAAAATATTACAGGCAAAGGCCGAGAACTGGGGTGAAATAATATTTCAAATGCTAGCTACCCCCCAATCTCCAACATAAAAGCCTATTACTAACTCCTTCCCCAGTTTTATTTCTCATTCAAACATATGAGCCAGAAACACTAAATCTGAAAGTCAACAATTCAAAAAAGAAAAAAAAAATAGGAAACTAAAAATAAAACGAAAATAATAAATTGAAGCACCAAGTAAGCACAAAACATCACCTTCTGCGTGGCCATAAACCTTGAGAACTAAGTCAAGCACCACGAATATCCAAAGAATAAAAAACAAAGACATGAAAGATGAAATCATTCGCTCCATGTTGGTCATCCTCTTCAATCATGCACATGCACATGCACATGAATATCCCTCTTGAAGCTCATAACTCATAAGCAAATTAATGAACTCGTTGACCAAAATAAATTCATAGACATAGCAGTCAACTTAGAGTCATAGCACAAATAATTAATTAGCCTACGACTGTCCCCACCATGATGGAATGTATATACTGATTTGTGATCATACATACACCTAGTCAGCAGTAGGTCTTGCTTTTGTTGCCTTTACATTTTATCAACTACTTCTGCTTTTGCTTTTCTTTGGCTTTATTAATTTTTAATATCCTTAATATTACTTTTTCATTTTTTATTTCTCCGTCGTGGGTTAGAATTTGGAAATTGTCACTTTTGGGAGATTACTGTCACTCCCATCAGAGAAATAATTTCACAATTTTGTTTACTTTATAATTATTAACAAACGAGAAAGCAGAGAAAATAAAAGAACAGAACAGTTTACCTAACCTTAATGTAAAATATTTAAATAATTTTTCCTTCCTTTCATATCCCTTCATGTGGTTCATGCTTCCCATTTTTTTTCCTCTTTCCTTTCCCTTTCCTAGGAAACATGTCAAAATTAAAGCTATGCCATGGTTAGCTGCATAAATAGACAGTAAGGACTAAAAGTCTAAAACCTTAACAAAAAAAGATTGAAGGAACATAATCGATCAAACTTTTGTTTAACAACTAAAATCTAAAATTTTAAAAAATTCATGGACTAAAAATTTAGTTAATTTTTTATTTGAATGTTAAATCATTCAACTACAATTGAAATAGTAATAATTAAATAATATTTTTAAAGTTTTTAACATAATATATTAATCGATAACAAATTAAAAAATAACTTGATATTTACAACTTTATCCTATCCACACATGACACGAGTTCTTCACTTTTTTTTCCCGCGTAGCCTACTTTACACATCCTTAAATTAATGTCCAAATCAAAATACTTAAGTCGCTTTCAAATATTTGATCAATTAGGGTTTGTGTAGCATCTAACACCCTAAAAATCATTGGAAATCTAAGCCGTTGGTTCATGATATGGTGGTGGTGGGATTTAGCTGTCCTACCACTTACCGCAACCCCAACTTTTGCTTTTCAAAATGGATCGTCTTTTAAATTTTTGTTGAATTAGTTGCCAAGGAGCTTAATTGAAATAGTTGATGATGCAACCAAAGCTTAAAGTGCATCACATGGTGGCTCCCGCAAATAATGTAGAGAAGTTCCGGTAATGAGACTTGAAAGGTAGTTGTTTCATATAGGTGAACAATTCTTGAAGGGAGTGTTTGTTATTGTTTTCGTCACTGTTGTTCGAAAGAAAAATGTAACTCGAAACATCTATCCATTACCACAGACATAAAGACGAAGACAATATACACAATGTTAAATGTGATCCGAACTACTCTAGTGGTTCGAATTACACACACAACACATTTGTGTAGTTTTATAAAACTCTAAATTTAACAATGATAATGGTAAACTAGTTACATTTTGTTGACTTTGAGGAAGAACTATACAAAAAATCTCATTCCGTGCCTGTTGAAGTTACGTGTGGTAGACAGGCTAATGAGACTGGAAGCAATCGAGGCAATGGTGTTGGAGGTGATGTGAATAGAGGGATAATATAATAGCTAAAGTAAGTGTTAGGGCAGTTAGGCAAAGGTCTAGATTTTCCACATAATGACTATTTTTTAACACAACACATGTCAAACTATAATTTAGACTTTTGTTTTTTATTAATAAGTTGCAAGATTTACTAAATTAGAATATATTTCATGAATTACACAAGCATTTTACATTCATGTAATTAAAATATAAGCTAAAGAATCAATGTTTTGTTACACCCAAACACCACCACCATGCCCCGCCCAACCAACCACCCACCTCCACCACACACATTGTTGAGCCACGAACCTTCACATTGCTCTCAACTCATCATCACATCACACCACCATAATATAGTTACGGATTGAGTTATTGTAATGCATTTGTATTACGGTTAACTCAATCCATAATACACACCATTTTTTGCTTCAGCATTGTTCCCGACCTAGACCACTACCTCTCCTAGCTCCTCAAACTCAATTTAACAGCAAACCACCTCATGCTCTTCGGCCACAATTGCCACGCTAGCAACACCATTCATCGTGAAGCCAAGGACATGGATAGGTTTTGTTTGGTGATGGTGCTGCCCACGGTGAAGAAGAAGATGGAGAGAAGATGAGAGCGAGTGAGGTGAGAAGGGTAAGATGGGTAGTTTAAAAATTTAGGAGATGCACCAAGCAAAAAATGAGGTGGCTTAAGTAGTTGCCTTGCAATGCCGCCAAAATCCCAATTGGACTT
Source organism: Glycine max (assembly GCF_000004515.6). NCBI lineage: Eukaryota > Viridiplantae > Streptophyta > Magnoliopsida > Fabales > Fabaceae > Glycine > Glycine max. Next base: position 5,699,109 of record NC_038244.2, read on the forward strand.
TTCAATAAAAGAACCAAAAGAATCTGGCATTTGCTATTTCCACTCCCCCTATTACTTGTACACTCCTCTTCCCCATTGTTTTTGATTTTTTTTCCTAAACTACCTAGTAAGTACACTCCCCTAATCGTTCTCCGTCCCATCTCTTCTGGAAGAAATACACCCTCCCCTTCCCTCCGATATCTGATATTGTGAGCCTCGCATGGAGTTGCGACAATGGGGGCACTGATCTTCCCCCACCCTGACATCCGCCGCCCACCTCCCCCTTGCTGAACTTGGTTCTGTACCTCTTCTCGGCGGGGTTCTCGCTCCTCATCATCTAAAAGTTGAGGCTTTTATGGTGTTGGTGTTCGTCGGAGGGTGCAGCAGAATAGGCATAAGGGCTAGAAGCATGTGCGGCGCCGAAGCGTGGTAGGGTGGCACGTGCGAGAGTGGCGGCGGTGACGAACTCAAGCTCGGGCCGGTGCTTCTTGATACTTGTTAAAATTGGACCCTCTTCCGCATCTAAAAGATGTTCTTAGCGGCTGAAAAACCAAAGTGCCCACCATCTGTTTGCTCTTTTTCCAACTTAAATCTGAAAATCTGAAAAATGTTCCTTAATTTTCTTGGCTTCCATGAAATACAAACTTACGTACTGGTGTGTTTGTTTGCTGCATAATTAAACAAACACTAGTATTACTTCATCACTTCTTAAGCACTCCTTCACCCGAGCCAATATATTGAGTTTATTAACAGAGTTTTTGCTCTAATTTCAAAATTGACCCCTTTTTTTGCTGATTTTATGGTTGAAAATTTTAATTTTGTGGTTGATTGCTTCGATAAAAAAATCTGCTAAGATGTGTGACTTCTCTATGCATTCCCAAGTGTCCTTTTTTCAATTGGTTCATCAATTTTCATTATCGACACAACTTTGAGAGCTGGTTTAGAGAGGGGGAGTGGTTTTTTTTTTTTTCAGAATAGTTATATGTAAGGGAGAAATTAAGAGAGGAGGGGAGTGTATTTGTGAGGATAGTTTAGGGAAAAATTCAATGGGGAGTGTATTAGTAAGTGTATTAGTAACAGGGGGGAGTGGAAATAGCATTTGCCAAAAATCTACGGAGATATGTGGCAGTGTTGTATAAATAATAAATCGTAGGTGTGGACGCGGCAATTCACTTTGAAAGGGTTCGGTAATTCGGTTTACGGAGAAACTCCAATCCACTCTGAGGTAACTAACTATTCTCTTCCCTTTCAATTCAATTCACCTTTTCACTTCTGGCTTCGGTCTTTCTCCAAATTAGGATTAAAATTGATTGCATGTTTGAAATTCAATTTTCTTATCCATCAATTCATCCATTCCCCTTCACGTTATTTGCTATATGCTCATACGATGAATCGTTTATTGCCATTGAAAGAAGGGGTCTCTGTGTGGCCTTTTTTCTTGAATTGAATTTCAAAATTCAGTTGCTTGTTTTGCAGAGCTGGAAGAAATCAACGATGCCTCGCCATGATGATAAATATAGTAATACCCGCCTCGACGTTGGACACTTGTCTTCGATGACTCGTTCCCGTGACCTGGAGCGTGTCTTCAGCAGATATGGAAGGTAATTCCCCTTTATCCTTCAAAGAACGCAGTCTTTGTTATTGCTCGGTGCATTCTCAGCCTTTTCCAAAAAAAAATGATAAGATTTTTATTTGCAAGGTTTTAAATTGGGGCTGAAGCTTAGTCACAATCTTTAATCTTTTTCGTGATTATTTTATTATAACATGCTTGCTTGTGTGTCTATTTGGATTTGGATGAATGTTTTTATTAGTACTTCATTTCTTGGATAGAGACGACAGGATATTGTCCATTGTTATGTTCTATCACACTTTAAATTGTTTAACTTGTATCAATTTATGTTTGAAATTGTCGAGCCTCCTTGATTCATCTTTATTGTTTAAATTTGCAATGGAGCTAATTAGTGATAAGTTGTTGTGGGGCGTCATTTTGAGATTGGATTTATATTGGTTATTTGTCATGTTATGCGCGGGAACCAAATCACCTAGGTATCATGTTTTAACTTGAATGATCTTGTTGAACGTTTCTGAGGTTTTCTCTAAACCTGGAGGTCTGTGTTGGGAGGTTGGGCTTGGTGGAATTGATGGAAATTCCTGTCGACTGTTGACTTTGGCGATTCTTGCTGTAGTGTCATTGCATGTTTTTTTATGGAAATGGCAACAATCACAAACTGGTGTTTAGTTCGTCTTTGAGGGGCTGTATTATATCATACAATTCCAGTAGTAAAGTAATGATGGCCTTATTGTTTCTGGATACCATTTCTGCAGAGTTCAAGGTGTGGATATGAAGAATTTTTTCGCCTTTGTTGTAAGTTGTCACCCTTTCTTTGTCTTCATTTATTTCTTTCTTACTTCAATTTCTCGTCATGCCTTTGCTCCAAGGTGGCTTTTAGTATCTGCTTGGAGGAATTCAGTTGTAAATGATGGTAAGATTTGGTGTTACTTTATTGGCTTGTTCCTGACATATTTTGAACAGGACTTTGGCGATCCTCGAGATGCTGATGATGCTAGATATAACTTGGATGGTCGTGAAGTTGAAGGAAGGCACGTTACTGTGGAATTTGCCAAGGGGGTAAGGAATTACTTCCCTTCACGGTTTATCTACTTAAGATTTATTTTAGAATTGGTTATCTTGTTTGTAATTTATGATCAAAGGGGATGTTTTCCGTTGGTGCTATAGTCTTGGGTTAATGCATATGTACTGTAATGAGTTCAGTCTTCATCTGAAAGTGCCTGCTACGTGGACATATATTTGCATAATTGTTGGATCTTACAGTTGCATATAGGGATTTTTCCATATAATCTGTTAATTGGGATTTTGTATGTCCTTAGTGCCTCAGCTCTAATCGCACACATTGTTCTCTCTAGTTTCTTTTCACTCTTGTATTTTTATAACATTAGTTCTGTTTTCAATGTATCTCTTCTGATTAGATAAAAAGATAGTCCCTTTCTAATCAAAACAGTCCCTTGAATACTGATTGAAGAGTACCCACTTTAGTATTTAAATTGTGACTTGTTTTTTGGCTTCATTGTTGGCTTTTGTATCATCAACCTATCCTTTTTGTATTGAAGTAAAAAGTACAAATAAATTTAAATTTGATGATGATGGTCACTTATGTATACCTTTTTCTAATTTGCTTTTATTACTGTACTAACTGTTTTCTTAAATACTTTATACATAGTCATTCAATTTCTTCTGAACCCTGGCATTTCTGATTTCATAGCTATTGTTCTTTGACGTGTGTGAACAAATTCTGTTAGCTTTTGAGTGCTTTCTAATTTTATTTTTTCATCTGATCTCTAATTAATCAGGGTCCTCGTGGTTCCTGGGAATCCTCAGGTCAGGGTCAGGGTCCACCTACTGGACCTGGACGATGTTTTGACTGTGGCTTGATGGTCATTGGGCCCGAGATTGCAAAACTGGGGATGGGAAGAACAAGTGTTTCCTTAGTGGGGAAAGAGGTCATATAGAAAAGAACTGTAAGAACAGTCCCAAAAAGTTGAGGTAGGCCATGATGTAGTTTCCTAACTTCTGCTACATTGTGTTGATTTGCTCTTAGCATGGTTATGGCTTTCTAATAGATTTTATGAGCATTAAATCATTGGTGTCAAATTGTCAATTTGAATTGTTCTAGCAGCAGACATGGATGAAGTCTTTCAGGTCACATTCTGCTCATCATGGCAGAAGAAGGGATCGAAGCTACAGCCGAGACCGCAGCTACAGGTTGGATTCTAATAGTCCCTAATCTTAATGTTTATGGTTCTGATGCAATGACACTGCAATTTCAATAAAATTGGCTGTAGTTTCAGTAGTCAGAATTGTTTTGTAATATCTTCGCTTGTAAGCTGAGTTTTGGTTACCTTTGTTCTTGCCAGTCGATCAATATCTCCTGTCGGAAGAGAACGAAGCCCAGTTTCTGAAGATAGATCAGAGTCCTCAACCCTCCTAGATAAGAAAGCATAGTGCATCACTTGACCAAAGCAGTCCACAGAAGAGAGGTGTCACATCTCCTGGCAGTGATAGGTTGGCCACCCGGCAAGATGGGTCTGACTACAGTGGTGGTCCTAGAAAGAAAAGTAGGAGCCCTGCAAGGGACTGTGATGAGGGCGGCTATGATAGCCCTAAAGTTAATGGGCATAGCCGTAGCCTTAGGGATGATGACAAGAGCCCCATTGATGAAGATGATGACAACCACCGTCGCTCACTGTCACCTTGAAAAGCACTTTCTGATAAAATGGGGTCAGGATGTGACCCAGTTTGTATCTGCTTTGTATATAAAATGCACTCCAGCTTAATTCTGTGACAATTGTTTATGAAAACGGTTTTGTGTATGGTATTTTTCAGATTCTTGCTGGTCAAGTAACATGTGCAGGTCACCTATAATATGGATTGCCAGAATTTGATTCAAGTATTGGCATAATTTAAACCTATATGAATTATTGTGAGAAATTTAAATCTGGCATGTTTTGAATCCTTTCAACTCAAGTATTGCATAATTAATTAATCACAAGAAAATGCTTTCCAACGGCCAATGATCCCCACTCACATAAACATTGCAGCTGAGTATCCAGTTTTCAACAACCTATAGCTTCAGTGCTAAAAATTGAGAACCAGTTCGCATTATCTTCAATTGGAACTTCGTTAATTACAATCAGTTTACCTTTCTAGTTTGGATTGACTTTGAGACAGCGAGTAAATCTGCTTTCATTGAGAAACAAACACATGAATTTCATGAGGGCTCTCTATTTTGCCAATAATTTTCAAGGATAAACCTTTTTCTCCGCATTTCATAAAATTTTCATCTGCTTCTTGTGTTGAAGTTTTATTTTCCGCTTTCTAGTATAGACCATATTAAATTTTAGCATCCTCTCATTTACCTCAAGTATTGATTCAAGAGTTGCTATTCCTTTTCATCATGACCGAGTAAAATCTACTCCATCAGATCACAGTACCTAACCAACATCAGCATCTAGGCCTTAGTTCCACAGATAGAGGTACACACGTGCATAAGTTGCATAATGTATTCTCTTAATCTCAATTGAAGATGGAGGAATTCATGAAACCTTAGTTTTTACTAGATTTCTGTCGGATGAAGTCCAAAACAGAATGTGCAGTATGTACATGTAATATGAACAATAACACTGTTGTCCACTTTGACAACTATCTCTTATAGTATAAGTTGCATGTCAAACAAGAAAATACTAGTTCCGGGTTTGAGTCCCGAACAACCCACTAGAATTAATATATCGAAATTCTATTCTCATCCTTTTTCTTATACAATGTAGAGGAGGTATTGTGTTTGCTGTTATATTATAGTGTCAAGGCTGAGCTCATCCTCAATGTCAAGGGGGGATCTAGAAAATTTGTTCAATAGAGACAATAAAACAATATATTATCTTTTTACAGAAGAAAAATATTATAATTTTATGATTAAAAAAAAACAAATTACATGTATAAGCTTTTACAAATTATAATTGAGTAAAAGTGTGTGTTTATTATTGACTTACTATACATGTGTTTAGTATTACAGAAGTAAAATTGTAAAATTAGTACTAATTTATTCTCTTTTATCTCCTAATTATAACTTTTTACATTCATTTAAAAATAATTTGTGTATGGGACAATACTTGTTTTTTTATGGGAGCAATTATTTTTTTATCAAATATATTTTAAAAAAAATAATTATGTTATGGGTAGAGCTCGGTAAACGGGTTTGAGCCCGCGGGTCACCTACAAAACCCACAACCAGCATGGTATATGGATCTTATTTTTTAGAACCCGTTTAAATTGTGAGTTTTTAGCTCGATCTGTTTAACTCATGGGTTATGCGGGTCTCGTAGACTTTTTTATAATTTAATATAAAATACAGAATACTAATAAATAAGGGATATAGACCGAGTAAAAATAAAATTAAAAAATATATATAAAATTTAAGTAATTTATATATGGTTCAGTGGTTGATGAATGATGATAAAATATTTTAATTTAGTATATAATTATAGATTAAGTAAACATGTTATAAAGAAATATTTTTTAGGTGATTTAAGATGCAAATTATGTTACTATTTTGGACAAATATTTTTTTTATTAGACATTTTATAGTTAATTTTTAAAATGGGTCAAATTTTATATTTTAACATTTAATTATCTATTTTTTAAAATTGTTTTGGCCTAATGCGGGTTGACCCGTTAAACCTACATGCTATGCGAGGTGGAGGCAGACTTCCTAGAATTGAACTCTTTTAAAAATGTGGACTTGACAGGATAGATTTCACATATTGCAAGTTTTGCGGTTTACAAAATTCGCAAGGGAAGTTACCCACACATTCAACTCTACTTGGGGCAATTGCCCATAATACTTAACCTGCACCCGACCCTGCTCAATGTCATCTTCAAATAGCTTCAAAAACCGAGAAATGAACGGAGGTCGAAGAACTGCAAACTATCACACTCACAAGCACTAAAAAGTAATTAAGAAGCAATGATGGAACTAAAGAAAGAGCAAGTGAGATTGTGAAGGCAGACCAAGTATCTTCAATGACAAGTACGTCGTTAATCATTGTTCAATGCCAACTGTGACTGACAGCCTTCAGAATTATACATCTATTGCGCCCGTGGGCAACTTCCTTTAGCATAGCATATTACTACAAAGTACAAATATAATAGAAAATGCATGGCCCAGTGTTTCTCACTGCTTAGATCTCTAAAGTCCTCAATTGACTTTGATGTAATGTACTCACCTTCCGCATGTGTTTTAATATTCTAATCCCTTTTTTAGTATATAGCCTTTAGGGTGTGTTTATTTGGGGGGAAAAATGTAAAAGTCATATTTTTACATTTTATTTTAATTTAAAAAAATTATCTTAATTCATTTTATTTTTTATTTTTTTCGCTCTATCAAACCAACCTTAATGCAACATTGCAACTATCTTAAGCTGTGGATGGAGGAATTTACAGAGGAACAAAGATGTTGAAGGTGACCCGTGACACCTTAACTAATTAAAGTAACATCTTATGTAAACCAAATATATTTAAATGAACAGAAGCGCCATGCATATTCGTGCAATGATTTTTGGCCACGGTTTCTGTCATTGAATATGAGCGTTTCGATGGATGAGAGGAAAAAGGTTGTAAACTGTATACCCCACGTGAGAGGATTGGGATTCAACTTCGTCATAGTATCCTTAACATTTGTCATATGTTAAAATATTTTAGTCCAATTCAATTATGAGTTAAATCCTATAACGAAATTTAAATGTATTTCTAATTCTTTGTGTTTTGATGTTATTTTTTAATCAAAATTATCGTGACTCAATCCAATTTCTCACACAAATGGTTTTCTTAAAAGATAAAGAGGATCGTGGTTTATGCTTCATAAGTAAGAAGCTTTCTATTACACAATATTCTTTAGAAGGGTAGGTATAGAGCGTACTTGCATATCTGAAGAGGAGATCAAACATTATATTAGATTTTCAAAGTGAAGAAAGAAACTTAGAGAACTCGTGATTATACAAACACGGGTTTTATTCGATGGATATAATTGAGAGTCTCCATGGTATATATCAAGAGGAGGATACATGATAATATTATGGCTTACATTAGCGTTTGCCATAATTAAAGCACACTATTACAACTTTTCTTAAAACAAATGCATATTTTAAGGACATACAGGAATATGACAAAAGACGTTATTATAGTGATTTCTAACAAACTCTGAATCTTATCTTAAATTCTGACTAGCCATAAAGTTGAGTTGATGATGTTACTTTTCTGAGATGATACTTCTATACTAAGGATATATGCCACAAAGGACATCTAATCTGTATAGATGAAAGTGAAGCTCCTCAAAATTCAAATACATTTTAATCAATAAAAATAAAAGAATATCTGTAAAAGAAGTATATAAAGGAACAGAATAAAAACAAAAAAAAATGTTATTTAAATAATTTATACATTTCATTATTAATCTAATTTGTTGGTTTATATAAATCAATGTGGCACCTCTGTTATATTTATAATAGTTATTAAATGGAATTTTGTATTGAAAAATTAATCTGACAACTAAAAATTATAAAGATTAAATGTGAGTTATTAAAATAAAAAAGACTAGAGTCTCATATAACTTTTTTGTTACATAGAATCACAAATAAATTAAAGTATAGGAACAAAAAATGTAATAAAGTTAGGAGAAAATATCCCCCTCCCTTGAAGTTCACGATCAACTGAAAATTAACCCACTCATCTGTGTACCTTTGTGTGTTGCCTTACCATTTACTCCGTAGTAGTTTGTCTCGTTTTCAATTATAGTCATACTTCTAATAAATACTATCATAGTGATTGGCTGTAAGAGTCACATACAGCTAATTTTGTAACGTATTGCCAGACAAAAGAAAAAGAAATACGCTAATCACGCTTAATTCTTATTCAACTTAAATAATTGTTGGACCCCATATGGGGCAAAATTGCCTTACAATAATCCAAATCAAAATAGGACTAGTCCACGTACACTTTGAGAAGCAGAACATGCAAAGCCAAACAAATAGACATCAACATGATTGTTGAACTAAAAATTCAAGACAGCCTGTTGTTCTACGAAAGAGTGCCATGTGTGAAGTCCAAACCTACATTGAAGGCTCAGCACTAACAACGAAGGTAGTTAAGCTTTGATAATGCACAAACACACTGCATGTAATAATACAATACTTTATATTATATGCTTTTCTGGCTTGTTGATAGTCGCTTGAGATAATGTTATCTATGATGTCTTGGTTCATATATTGTTTTATTTATAAAAAAAAAAAATGTGTTAACCATTTGGACTGATTTTAAGTAACTTGAGTGACATGGAGTTGACATGCGTGGACTACGGATCGAGAGAGGAAGAGTACAATAAAAAAAATTGACAGAAAGAGTACAATAATTAATTGCTACTACTTTATTAACTATAAATAGTTTAATAGGTCTAGTTAAACAAATTACGTTGTGATTTGTCAACCACCTGACATAGTATAGGTGATGAGTTTTAATAATGTAACCAAACATTGTCAAAAACAAAAAATATAACCCAACATAAGAAGGATTCCAAGTTGAATTGAATCAACTGCATAACTGATCCGATAATCAAATGGACCTACACATATCTTTGATTTGCAGTCAGGATTTTAAAACATGATTTTGACCTATTTTGTCACTCCATCCATATTACAATCAACTTGTTATTTATTACTTTTACGATATTACTCTGTTATTTCTTAACAACATTCCACTGTTAATTATTACATCATTTATTTATTTTTAATTGAAATATCTAGTCATTAAACAAGAAATTGATGAAAAATGAAAATTATAAAGAATTTTTTTTGTTTTAAATCAATATTATTAGCAAATTATTTAAATATTAAAAAATATTTTAAATAATTTAAGTTTATTTAACTAAATTATACTTTCTTTTAATTAAATAAAAAATGATATAATAAAATTACAAGTTTATTAAAATGATTGATGTAAAAAAACTATTATATATCATTTAATTGATTTTAAAAACATATTATATATCACTATTTTTTTAAAAATGAATTTTTGTTACTAATTATAGTGTCTGGGGATAGGAACCTCAGCACCCACTGACAAGCGTTACAAGTAAGCGGAAGCGGAACCTTAGTAAATGGGTCAACGTGTTTTATTGTTTCTTTATATATATATAAATCAGGGTGATTATTCAGTACCTTGTATCCAGCTTACTCATTGAATCTGTAGCCACAAAACTTTTGTATAAACATCGATCTGAGGGTCAATATTCACTCACGCATGGTGCAAGACCTACGCGGCTTGTGCAGTAGAATCCGTCCCAAGACATAATTAGAAATATAATGTCAATTGTAGCAAAATGAACATGACCGATGTAGATAACAGTTTTGTTTTCATAAAATTATGTCCGCCAAACTTTAAAGGGTAATTAACTTAAGTGACGCATATTTGAATTTCTTTAAATAAGGTTAATTTATAATTTAAGTTTTGGTTAAATTATGGGATCTTTTGGCTGAGAAGCAAATATTAATCTTTTGAAATACTAAGATCTATTTATGCATAAAAAATTATTAAAAATAATTTTATAATATCATAGTTATTTTTTACTCAATCAAATTTACTTCTCTCAAAATTTCAAAAGATGATCCAAAAACTAATTAAGCAAGCATGACTTTTGAAAGTAGTTTTCGTCTCTCATATTTGACATTTATTTCATATAAGTCCCTTTTTTTTAAGACATTCATATAAGTCCCTTATGTTATCATTAAAATTTAGTCCCTATATGTTATCATTGAAATACAATTTAGTGCTTATATGTAACAATAACATGCACGTAAGGACCTATCTAAAATAAAGGATAAATGTGAAGAACAAAAACTACTTTTAAGATTTTTTTAAAAAATTTGTTAACATTAAGAAACTAACTTGACACGGCCATATACTTTAATTTCAGGAAACAAATTTATTATTCTGCCTAAAATTATACTATCCCATTTTCTACTAGGATAATGAATAATTGAGTCAGTCGATGGCTCCATAAGTGATGTGTTTGGCGGGAAATAGTATGAAGAATCTCTGGCATAGCATTGGACTGCTGTTGCGAGAATCAAGCCCCCGTTAATAGGTGTAAGTGTAACTCTTTTTAATACTTAAAACTACATTTCAATATTACTAATTTAGTTTCATCCATAATTATATACTAAATTTACTTTTTTGTTTATCTATAAAGTTATCAGCATCAAGAATGACTTAAATATAGTGTTTGTATTTTATTAATATTAATATTACTAAGTTCCGCAGTTAAGTTCAAGTTTAAACGAAATCAATCATTAGAATAGTAAAAACATGAATATGTGGAAAAAAAAAAATTTTACATCATTTATTATATTTTTTTAAAATAAAACATAAAATAAAATCAATTCATTGAATCAGTATAGTAGTGTGCACGTTGTTTAGCTGCAGTTGAACTGGCAAGCAATTATCCACCAATCAAATGCAGACTTTTTCATCTTAACTTATATAATTTTCTTAAAAAATATCTTTTTATCTGTCTCCATTAATATTTCTCTTTTTATATTTTTTATTTGCAAAATTTGTTATGAAAAATATGCAGTAAGAAATACATTATATTTGTTTTCATATTTATTATGCATGGTTACAATATGCTTTTATCCATCCCATCATTAAATTTATATTACATTTGGTTTCTTTTACAAACACTTAATGCTTTTTGCATATTATTTGCATTCTTTGTTTATTAAAAAAAAATATTCTTTTCCTATATTGTTTTGGTACAGGTTCATTTGATAACGCATATGACAAAGAAAACTAGTTTTTTGGAAAATGGTAAAAAAAGGAAGTACCAGTATATTTAATAACCTACATATCAAGGTGTCCTTCACACTAGCTAACCATCCACATCACTGTTAACATCAAACATTGATTAATGTTTTATAACACAGTTAAATCTTTTATCCTTGGTTCCTTTGCTCACGTTACAAGATTTGAAGCCACAACAACCAAATAAAGTCAGAAAAGGAAACTACGCCTAAGATCCATTGAAACTTTGAGAACCTCTTATTATTCATGAACAGAACATTAGAACATTAGTACATCTTTATGACAAAACAACCACACTAACGATATATTTGTCTACATATAAACCAAAAGTACTAGTATTAAATAAATAAAATACTCCAATAAACATTTCTCTTTAAATAATTAAGTGAATTATTAGATCGGATCGCACAAAATCATTCTTAATTATCACTTTCTTATAGTGGGTGCAATCCCAAATGATATATTTTAATCAAGGCTAGCTAAAAACTTCACAGGTTGGAGTTGGGACATGTGATCCCCATGTAGATAAACTGCAGAAGATCACAAGATTCATTTTCCCTATTCGCAGTTGGGTCACATATACAGAACCTGTTCTGTTCTGTTCCCACGCAATATTTGTGCCAATTTCTGCATACTTCTCTTCTCTTACTTGTCCTCATTTGTTTTCTTTACTAGTACTACTTACCACACTTTTGGTTTACAAATGAAATTATTACGATGCGCGTTTTAATATAAATTTAATAGATAAAAAAATTATATTTTTTTTATAGAATAACTTTTACATCAAAAATAATTTTACATCAAATTTCTAAACATGCATTTATTAGTATTTTTCCAAGAGGCCCTTTCTCTGTTTTCACTTTTGGCAATGTGGCTTACCCTATGTTCCCAAGAACCTAAGCTAGCCGTCATAGTTCCCTCACGTGAATTACCCTCTCTAGGCACTGCACATTGTTGACCCAGTATTCCAATTTTCGATAAAAAAAGAAAATTTACCTTCCAACAAATTATTATCATCATCATGTGACGATATGATATTTTTTCACACATAGTTCTTTAATATTAAAGGTTAAATGACTGAGACTTATTTATAATTCGTAAAATTATTTTTAATATTATACTGTAAATATCAATAGCATGAATAAACAAAAACTCTTGTGATAATAAAGTATGATCAACTTCTATAAAGTTATTCTAGTTTAATCACTCGTTTTAAATTGAGTTTTGAGTATGTACATGTATTAAATGTTTGATAAAAAAAATTTAGTCTGCAGTAATCTTATTTGAATCAAATAAAATTATATTTTTAAATATGATAGTTTGTAAAAAATAAGTATGAGCACTTAAATATATAATTTTTCTGAACTGTTGTTATCCGTAACCTTTAAAAAGTTATTTACTCTAATCCCTTCACGGCTCCATTTTTATTAAGTTTAATCTGAATAATAAGTGTACAATATTCAGATTTGGTGGGATTTTCCAAGTTATATGTAGGCTGCAAGTTGAGCTTCCAAACAAAGAACACACGTACCTACCTCTGAAACATAGAAAAAGGTTTTTCAGTGTTTTTCACGGACTGGTATAAGCTCCATCCATGTCTCACTGAGGAGATTCCTTTCCTTCCTTCTTCGCTTATTATTTGCTTTTGTCTCTGTACCAAAAGCAAGCAACCCCATTTAATAGGCCATTCCTTCTTCCATCACGGGCCACTAAATTCCAACACCTTAACATTTTTATAAGATGCATGAATGTTATATGATACATAATAATATATCTAGCCACATTCATTCATATTATAACAACATATAGATTTATTTTTTTCGGTAAATATTATTGTTAATTTTTGTTAGCACGAATATTCAAATCTACCATCTCCTTCCTTCGTAAGGACTCTAACTATGTATATAACAACATATAGATAGTTAGAGTTAGAGTTAGAGTCAGATACAACATTTTGCTCTCAAGGCCACAACAATGGCCAACAAAGTCCATGTTTTGTTGTGTGTCCTTGTGACAACGTTGTTGAGTTGTGATGTTGTTGTTGTTGTTTGGGGCCAGACATTCGCTTGTGATGTTGGGAAGAGCCCTGCAGTGGCAGGTTATGGTTTCTGTGACAAGTCTTTGGGAGTGGAAGCAAGGGTGAAAGACCTTGTTGGGAGGTTGACATTGCAAGAGAAGATAGGGAACTTGGTGAACTCTGCTGTGGATGTGAGTAGGCTTGGGATTCCAAAGTATGAATGGTGGTCCGAAGCACTTCATGGAGTGTCCAACGTTGGCCCCGGGACGCGATTCTCCAACGTGATTCCTGGTGCAACCAGCTTTCCCATGCCTATTCTCACTGCTGCTTCTTTCAACACTTCGTTGTTTGAAGTCATTGGAAGGGTGAGGCTTCTCTTGTTGTTGTTGTTGTTCTTGTGTGGCTATTTATTTCTTTACTAAACATATGTGGAAGCTCTTTGATTCTGTTTGATGTTTTTTTCTATTGCATTCACATTTCACAATGCAGTTTGTTAGTGATTCAATGAAGCCAGAATAAAAGAGTAATGATCTTTTAACACACCAATTTTTTTCATAACACTTTTGCAGTACTCTTCATTTTTCTCTTCCTATCATATCACTTATCATTCCTAAGTTTTTTTTTTTTCTCTTTTATCTGTGTCAACTAGCATTTTGAGTGTATAAAATTCATTTTTGCAAATAAAAAGGGACAAAAGTTAGATACAGTTCATTAAATGTTTTTTGCTTTATTCTCCAATTTGAATTGGAGTTTATCAAAAGCACTCTTATGAATGACATCTTTTGTACAAAACAAAAACAAACAAATCAGTAAATGCATAATTTTGTATGACATTTTTTCTTATGCAATGATGCTGCAACTAATGATTATTGGTTAAGATAAGAAGGTGGGATAGCTAAAGGCATTATTGATTAATGCTTTTGGTTGGAAATCTTTTGGGTACAAATTTTTGTAGTTGAATAATAATAAAATCAAACAAAAAAGCAGGTGAGTTCTTGGAGGGAATCTGCAGAATTTCAAAGCAGACATTCTGAGGTTCTTGCTAATGTTTTGAAGCGAAAGTATATAAAAGAGAGTGCTTTATGTTAATTAATTACCAGTGGCAAAATTTAAAAATTAATCAAACTCTCAATTCTCAGATGGCGTGCATTTAGATTGAATTAAAATGTAGAGTTCATGATATTTGAAAACATCAAGCACCATAGCATAAAAAAAAGAGTCTAAACTTTGAAGTGGTGTTGAGGCTATTTTCGCAGGTGGTGTCAACGGAAGCAAGAGCAATGTACAATGTTGGCCTTGCTGGTTTGACATATTGGTCACCAAACATTAACATATTCAGAGATCCAAGATGGGGAAGAGGTCTTGAAACGCCAGGGGAAGACCCTGTGCTCACTAGCAAATATGCAGCAGGCTATGTCAAAGGTCTTCAACAAACTGATGGTGGAGACCCCAACAAGCTCAAGGTTGCAGCTTGTTGCAAACACTATACAGCCTATGATGTGGATAATTGGAAAGGAATTCAGCGTTACACCTTCAATGCCGTGGTAATAATAATGATAACAAATAATCTACAATTGGTCTGATGAAAACTCCCTGTGCAAGTTCTTAAGGATGGGATGGAAAAGAATCATTTTCATGGTTTTTGATGTTTTAGCTGTGTTGATTTTGTTAAGGTGACTAAGCAAGATATGGAGGACACATTCCAACCACCATTCAAGAGCTGTGTGATTGATGGCAATGTTGCCAGTGTCATGTGTTCCTACAACAAGGTTAATGGAAAGCCAACTTGTGCAGACCCTGACCTCCTAAAGGGTGTTGTCCGTGGTGAATGGAAACTAAATGGGTACCTTTCTAAATCTTCTATCTCTCTCATTTTATTTGTCACTTCTGAAATATTTTTTGTCCCTTAAGAAATCAATGCACTGGTAGATGTATAATTGTAACTCTACAGTGTAGTTAATGAAGATATTTTAGTTGGATAATATTATTTTATCATGGAATTAGTATAATCAATTGTTTACTTAAGATGTGTACTTCATCTGATACGACAAACAAAATGAAGCAGAAGGAATATATAATGATGTTTAATTGTTTATTTGCCATCTTTTGTTGTCAATGTTGTCTTTACAATAATATGAATATATGGACTAAGCAGATATATAGTTTCTGACTGTGACTCGGTAGAAGTGCTTTACAAAGATCAGCACTACACCAAGACTCCTGAAGAAGCTGCAGCCATATCCATTCTGGCAGGTACAAAGACTACATAATCATCACCACATATTCATAGACAAATGTTGAATTGCCGATTAATTATAACATTGTTGCTGGAAAAAGTCTTGGATTTCGGGTTCATTTGAGTTTCATTTACTACTGCTATGTGTTACATTGTTGTATCATCTAAGTTTCTCGCGTTATTGTTTCTGACAAGGTATATGGTTGGTTTAGTGGTAGTGTGAAATTCTTTAAGAGTGATTTTTATCAATTTACATAAGAAATCCCTTACTTATCTTTGCTATATACAAATTTTGATTTGGCAGGGTTGGATTTGAACTGTGGAAGATTTCTTGGCCAATACACAGAAGGTGCTGTCAAGCAAGGGCTTATAGATGAAGCATCCATTAACAATGCTGTCACCAACAACTTCGCCACGTTGATGCGTCTAGGATTCTTTGATGGTGATCCAAGAAAGCAACCTTATGGAAACCTTGGTCCAAAAGATGTCTGCACTCAAGAAAACCAGGAACTTGCCCGAGAAGCTGCAAGGCAAGGGATTGTGTTGCTGAAAAATAGTCCAGCATCACTGCCTCTCAATGCCAAAGCCATTAAATCGTTGGCAGTTATTGGACCCAATGCTAATGCTACTAGGGTCATGATTGGAAACTATGAAGGTATCAAAGTTCCAACTTTATGCATACCACTCATCCATAATGATATCAACTAGGGAAAGGTGTCAAATTTAGTCATTTATTAAGTAATTTTATTTTGAAGCACCATACTTTAACACAAGTAAATTCTCAAGTTAACATACCTGTTACTGTTAGTCTCATCATAAAAAAAGTGTGATTCTCCTTAAGTAAGGTCTCACATTCAAGTCTTGAGAATGAAAAAAATAAATACTCAAAGAGCTTTGTTCTCTTAAATGAGTTCACTTGAGTGGACTAAAATTAGTTGGGATCCAAAATACGAGTGTCTTACACAGAAAAGGAAAAACTAAATTATTCATTTGGTATTCAGAAGACTATTGTTACATCCCTTTGGTTCTTGAGTAACAATCTTTTTTAGGTAAAAATATTCCAAGTTTATTGAGAGTGAGACCAATAAGATTTTATTAGATGAAAATACTGAGACTAAATTGAGGGGTTTACTCACAAAACAACTATAGGCAAAATGGATCAAATTGTTTGATGTCATAAGTTCACTTGTTATCTCCCCTTTTAGCTTAAAATCTCATTTAACAAACTCCAAAAATTTTGCAGGCATCCCATGTAAGTATATATCACCCTTGCAAGGCCTAACAGCCTTTGCTCCAACAAGTTATGCTGCTGGCTGTCTTGATGTGCGCTGCCCCAATCCAGTACTAGATGATGCCAAAAAGATTGCTGCCTCTGCTGATGCCACGGTGATTGTAGTCGGTGCAAGTCTAGCAATTGAGGCAGAAAGTCTAGACAGAGTCAACATTCTTCTTCCAGGACAGCAACAACTTCTAGTCTCTGAAGTTGCAAATGCATCCAAGGGACCTGTGATTCTTGTCATAATGTCTGGAGGAGGCATGGATGTGTCCTTTGCTAAAAATAACAATAAAATCACAAGCATTTTGTGGGTTGGCTACCCCGGAGAAGCTGGTGGAGCTGCCATAGCTGATGTGATCTTTGGGTTTCACAATCCAAGTAAGTCACTCATATGCACTGATTGGATAAACTTATTCATAAGCACTTATAGGAGAGAGAGAAAATAAGAAGATAAAATACATTGAGCTTCTCCATAAGCTTACTTAATACATTTTTACTTTCTGATTCTCGTCTACTATAAATGCTTACGGAGAAGTTTATCCAAACAGAGTTGAATCATGTTTCAGTCTCACGGTCTCTTCTCATAGCACACAATTTTCATGCCAATGATGACACAAGTTTGACACCCATGGATGGTTTTCTGATTTAGGTGGAAGGCTACCTATGACATGGTATCCACAATCATATGTAGACAAAGTGCCAATGACCAACATGAACATGAGGCCAGATCCTGCCACAGGTTACCCTGGTAGAACATACAGGTTTTACAAAGGGGAAACTGTTTTCGCATTTGGAGATGGATTAAGCTACTCCAGTATCGTGCATAAGTTAGTTAAAGCGCCTCAATTGGTGTCAGTTCAACTAGCTGAGGATCATGTGTGCCGTTCCTCAGAATGCAAGTCAATTGATGTTGTTGGTGAACATTGTCAAAACTTGGTGTTTGATATTCACCTTAGGATCAAGAACAAGGGGAAAATGAGCAGTGCTCATACAGTGTTTTTGTTCTCTACTCCTCCTGCAGTGCACAATGCACCACAGAAACACTTGCTGGGTTTTGAGAAAGTTCACCTGATAGGAAAATCAGAAGCACTGGTTAGTTTCAAAGTAGATGTTTGTAAAGATTTGAGTATAGTTGACGAACTTGGCAACAGAAAAGTTGCCTTAGGACAGCATCTGCTTCATGTGGGGGACTTGAAGCATCCTTTGAGTGTGATGATTTGAAACAAGCCGTCAAATCTTCAGCATTCAGTCTTTTCTTTTTTTTTCCTAGTTCGTTTCCTTGTTAAAAAAAATTAAAGGGGACAAGAAATAATTCTGAGGTAATTGTAACAAATTTTTTGATTTCTTTTTCAAATAAGAAAATGAAATCAAAAACAAGTTTTTAAGTAAGGCCACAAAAGTTTTTTTTAATATTACGGTATTTGTTACACTATTCAAGTGTTAGACACTAATTATCGTTTAAATCATATGGCAGAAAACCCTTAAACACAAGGCACAAACATGCATTCCATTTCTTTTTTTGATGTTCATATAAATCACATAAAATGAGTCTCTTCTCATGATTGCCAACCTCACGGATCGCCGTGATTTCACGGTTGAATTCAATATTTAACAAATCAAACTCATTTTCTTTTATTTTTTTTCTGCATTGTTATGATCAACCCCTACTAATTAATGGTGGAAACGACCAAATTCTCCGCAAACTGGGAATGGCCCAGTGGCCTTAAGCAAACAAACAAATTTAATGAGGTTCAAAAGCCATTAGCCAAAATAAAGAGAATTAAAAAAAAAAGTTCTTAAAACTAAGATCCATATATCAAATTGTAATATCTGAAACCTAAAAAAAGATTGTATTTAGTAAAAAGATACATGTGATTTAGAAAGAAGAAAAAAAATCAAATTTATCACATTGACATTAAAAAATCCATTATTGATCCAACTATTATATAATGTGTGACTTGAATGATAATGATCAAAATGACAATAACAACCGTGATTAAGTTTAAAAATTCAGATAAAATAAATAGAAATTTCAAAAAACTATTCAATATCTTTTTAGTTCAAGTGACTCATGTGACAAGATATTAAACCATTTGGGAGAAGAAGAAAAAAGGTGATTTAGGCCGAATTAATGAAAAGATGGTATAAAAGGATTTAAAATTAATTTGTTGGTGATGGACACGAGTGTTGTTGCTGCTACAGATGGAGAAGGGTAGAACCGTGGTGGTGTCCGCTCTGCAGTTTGCTTGCACCGATGATATCTCAACAAACGTCGCCACCGCCGAGAGGTAACAGTTTCACATCTTCCTTTATTTTCCCACTTTCAATTTCAATTCATTTCAAATTCCTTTATTGTCACAAGTTTATGAGCTGCCCAGGTTAAAAAGATTTCATTTTTCACTCTTGCTTGCACTGAATATCGCTCACATTCAGAGGAAATATATTACAATGGAATTTCATATGATAATTTTCAATTAGGGTTAGCACACAGAGACAACCCTGACCGTGGTTAAATCAAAGTTTGCAGCTTGGGAAATTGGTGTCTTGTTTGTGCAAGTTTCTTTTAATTACTATTGGGCTTGATCCCTTGTTTTGTTTTTTATATGTTGAAGATTTTTTTCTATCGGCAAATGTTAATTTATTAGTTTTGTTAGTAGGGGGTCAAACCTGCGACCTTTAAGGGTGTGTTTGATTTATATTTGAGAAAACTGTTTTTAGTTTTCAAAATGTAACTAAACAAGGTTGTTCAGACAAACTGGTGGAGGGCGGTGCAAGGTACAAAGCAGAGTGTGGAATTGAGGAAGAGGTTAAACAAGACGAAAACAGAAGAAAAAGATGAGAAAACATTTCTCAGCTGTTTCTGTTTTTTGGTTTTTAAAACATGTTTTGTAAACAATATTTGGATGAAAAATTAATTACTGAGTGGTGTGGAATTGTTTTAGAAAACAATTTTTAAAACCAAAAGGTGAGAAGGGAATCAAGCAGGCCCTAATTCAGTTGTGCTCTGGATTCTGTTTCTGCTTCTAACTGAAGCTCTTTGAGCTTCACCTTTTCTTCCCTAATTACTGGTTCACCTTTACTTTCCTAATTACTGGTTAAGTATACAAGAGATAATTTGTAGATTAATCAATGTAAGAAATGAAATTTCTATGCATGTTATGTGATGCTTTGATTCTTGTGCAGGCTAGTTAGAGCTGCACATAAACAGGGTGCGAACATCATTCTCATTCAGGTCTGCATATTTAAAACCTGGGATGCCCTTCCCTGATAGTGCTTCCTACTTGTGTTACATATCAATTATAGAATATCTAATTTCATACAATCTTTTGTTCACTTCTTTAATTGTTTGGTAACATTAAGGTCAAGTAGGGTATGTGCACAAATGGATTGTGTGTGTATTTTTCATTCATTGGGTTTCAAAACTTTATGATTATCTGTTCACCGCTTCAACTAAAAATGATCTTGTTTTAAGCAAAATGTGGAGGAGCAATCTCCAACGTAGCAATGCAAATATTGAGGTTGTGGTTGTGGATTAGAAGCATATATCTGGTTTGGTTATCCATTTACTTGAAGACGACTTCCCTTGATTTATAATTCAGTGAGTAGATTGTATAAAACCATTTTTGTGATGGTATAACTATTTTTTACCATGAATAATACAATACTATATTACAAATCTTAGCATGTTATGATCAAAGGACTTTGACTTGAGTCAAACCATGTGATATGCTAGATGAAAAATCTATTGAGGCTATGAGAGAATCTGTTAGACAGGGAGAAGAATTGTTCTTCTGAAATGTGCTTGTGTAAATGAAATTTTGATTAGATTTGAATAAATTACTGTTTACTTCTGCATTATTTATTAATCTAATATGCATTTTGTTACACTAAATATTTGGCATTGACTTCTAATAATGCTGATGATTCTTGACTGTAATTGCTGACATTGACAGCAATGTTTTTGCTGGAATTTTATTTATCTTTGAAACTACTGACTGAAAGGGATTTTTATGTCTTTTGATGTTCATATGAAAAAAGAAAAAAAAAAGATTCATTATCCTATCATTGTGCAGATAGTAATTTTACTGGACTTGTTAATTCTGACAGAAAACTCTGATGGGTTGTTTTGTTTGGATCATATTTAATGATTTATGACTAATTTCAGGAACTCTTTGAAGGTTATTACTTCTGTCAGGCACAAAGAGAGGATTTCATTCAAAGAGCTAAGCCACATAAGGACCATCCCACAATCCTCAGGTAAAATAATTGAAAAGTGGCTTCTGGGATCTACTTCTCAGTCACTTCTTGCATGCTTTTCAATGGACTACAACCATATAAGGTTGCTGTTTAAGGGGCAGAGAAACAAATATTGGCTTTGTCTTTTATGCTCATCATCCTGTAGTGAATCTTATTCTTGTTTCAATGTTCATAATGTAGGATGCAGAAACTTGCAAAAGAGTTAGGTGTAGTCATTCCAGTTAGCTTCTTTGAGGAGGCAAACAATGCACATTATAACTCAATAGCCATAATTGATGCTGATGGAACTGATCTTGGGATTTATAGAAAGTCCCATATTCCAGATGGACCAGGTATGCAATATTCAGGTCATTTATGTGTCATTTAGTATGCGTACATCCTAACTCGTCCAACAAATTCCCCTACAGGTTATGAGGAAAAGTTCTATTTTAATCCAGGTGACACTGGATTCAAGGTAGGTGCTTAAGGTAGGCTTATTTGATAATTTGATATTCACTGCTTCGAATGACCTTGGTTTTATAGTTATTTCTTATGACTAGTGAACATCATATAACATTGAGGCGTTTGCTGAACAGGTTTTCCAGACTAAATTAGCAAAAATTGGAGTTGGTAAGAACTTTTAATTACTATAACTGTATGGATTTTATTTTTTTGCCTGTAGTCAAATCTTTATTTATTGTGGTTGTATCAAGATCTTTAGACAGAGAAAAATGTTGGATCTATAAAAACACATTTGCCCTATTTTGACTTTAGCTTTGCTAAAGCAACCATACACATTTTGGAAGCTGCATTTTTCATCTTTCTTCCAGATAGGAAACTGAAGTTAACCAAAAAAAAAATATTTTAATTAATTTTCATGTCAGCTATTTGCTGGGACCAGTGGTTTCCTGAGGCAGCCCGAGCAATGGTGCTTCAAGGTGCTGAGATTTTATTTTATCCCACTGCTATTGGGTCTGAACCTCAAGATGGAAGCATTGACTCTCGTGACCACTGGAAACGAGTAATGCAAGGACATGCTGGGGCTAATTTGGTAGGTTTTGTACACAAGTTAGTAGTTATCCATCCACATATATTATCATTTATACTGTATGTCTATATGGTGCATATCTTGCTTTCTCTTTCTTATATCTGTGTATGTATGCCATGCTCCCAGCTGTTTCTATTTCCTAATTTAGAACTCCTTTAGCATTAGTTCTTGGATAAAAAAATCCAAGATATACTTTGCTAAAGTTTGTATCAGAGGAAAGGGAAATTACCATTTCGTCATTTTTTTTATAAATATCAAGGATGTAACCACTTGTGTCAACATTAATGCTTAAACTTCCCAACATATTTGATCAAATAATTTTGGAAAATGCAGGTACCTCTTGTGGCATCAAATAGGATAGGAAAGGAGATAATTGAGACTGAGCATGGAAAAAGTGAGATAACATTCTATGGAAACTCCTTCATAGCAGGTAATTTGACTTAAGTGTTTTCTTTTTTGACACAGAAGCACATTTTACTTGACCGGTGCAGTGAGGGGAAGCCTTTCATTAAAAGATGATATACTTTTTCCATATTCATATGATGATCATATCAACCTTTAACCAATCTTTTCTTGATGTTTAGCATTTTCACTTTCCAGTTTTTTTTTTATATATTTTAATGAATTTTTCTCTTCATTTGTTGATATACACTTGGAAAGATTTAGCTGCAAGCATGAGTTGTGTTTCTATTTTTGTCTTCTCTATCAACATGCAGGACCTACTGGAGAAATCATTTCAACTGCTGACGATAAAGACGAAGCTGTTCTTATTGCACAATTTGATTTGGACAAGATCAAATCCATGAGACATTGTTGGGGGGTATTCCGTGATAGGCGTCCAGATCTATATAAGGTGCTTTTAACATTAGATGGCATCAATCCCGTCCAGTGATAGATAAACATTTTACCTTGTAATTGTTATAGAATGTTACCTGGAATGGTTTAAGCCTTTACAAACTTCCAGAGCAATTATTTACTCACCAAGAAGTCAAGAATAAGGGATAACACAAATGTATTATCTGCTAATTTCATCTAATTCAATAAATCCTATGGAATTAACGATCAATCAGCAAAGTGATTTGATGTTTTGTATTGCACTTTAAGCATAAACAAATCATCTGAATCATTTGACACCATGTATGAACATTATATTTCATTTTATACAATAGTTTTCAGAAGAGGAAAACATGTTACTTCTTCAGTTCTCCAAGCCTTCAATAAAAGGCTTACAAAGCCTTATGGACCAAGACCAGTCCATATACCTTAATTTTTTCTTTAAGAAGACTATTTTTCTATTAATAAGAAAACAACATTTAATTTTAATGGCATTAGAAATATGTCCAAAACCATTATGAATCTTCTTAACTGTTGAATAAACAACTCCATAGCTATCCAGTGATATTAGCTAATGATGAACTACTTGAATGTTTTGTTGTTCATAGGCATTGATCACACGCACCATTGTCAAGTAAATTTGTAAGAAGATTTTGTTATGCAATTGTTGAAATTAAATTTGTCAGTTAACTTATCTTTATATATTAAAATTGAATCATTTTTTAAAAGAGAGATGAATGATATATTATTGTATTTTATTTTATTATGTGAGATTATTTTTTTCACTTCAAATCATATTTTTACCTAAAGTTCTATGTATTCAATAAGAAGTTTTGGTTTAATGATTAAATTAATAAAATTCAACTATATAAAACAATTATTGAAAAAATGTAATTTTAACACGAATTGACTCAATCCTCCTCACAAAATATTAAATTTAAGCTAAATCTTTTATTTTATTTTATTTATTTAGATTTTCCTCTACATTGCAATATTGTACTAACCATTTAAATTATTAGTTACAAGCATTGTACCCGTCTATTTAATAAATTTTTATAAAATTAGTTATTAATTATTGCCATTCATTCACTCCGAGACACATTTTTATTTATCATTGTTTAATACTTTTTTATTAATTGAAAAATAATAAATAATAATAAATCTCTGTATATAAACTTGTTAGGTTATATAACATGACATCTCATTCAAATTTATTTTTTATATCTTCCACTTATATTTCAGAAACGTCGATCATTCATCATCACACAAATATAAAAACATCATTATTTTTTTTATAAGCGTACTAATTAATATAATAGATACAAATTTTGTAATATTTCAAAAATATAAGTTACAATTTTATCGAAAATATAGATATAACTAAATTAAATCGGATGTTCTCATAAAATTAATATTATTAATTTAATCATTTCATTATAGGTGTGATAATGAGGTTATCTTTTTATGTATAAATCGTGAAATTAATATAGTAAAATTGTTATTGCTATTTTATGATTTACAGAGGAGTTAGAGGTTAAATTTCTAAGATTGAAATTAAAAATCATTGTCATTTTTTATAATTGGGAGAGTAATTAAATTCTTGTGAATTTTTTAAGATTTTTGCCAATCATGTATTTAAAAACTATTTTAGTTTTGGAATATTTTTAAAACCCTCCTTTGGTTTTGAACATAATCCTAACTCAAAGTTGTTATATTTTGTATCCACACACTTTTCTTTTTGTTTTATCCAACTTGGTTTTCTTGATCACTTTATTTATTTCAAATTTATATTAAAATAATAAATTATTTTTCACACATATAAATATATTTTGGTGGACTATATTTGAGTGACGTTTCTTTAAAAAGTGGATTAAGTAAGTGCCACGGCTTCTTTTTTTAAAAAAAAAAATATAGTCAAGTGAATTTTTTTACAGAAAGATAATTTTTCTTAAAGAAACCCAACCTAATTTTTTTATATATAGTAACCCAACCTAAATCATATGTTAGAGTCAATATTTTCATCACTTAAATACGAGTAAAAATAAGACAAGTGTAAGGATATAGTCAAATCCATTAATTAATAATGTTAATTTCCATTCATATAAATAATGATCAATAGAGATATATTATCAATTTTGGGGTATACGAGAGTATAGATGAATCTAAACCGAAGTACTCCCTCCGGTCAATTATAAGAAAAATAAATGATTTCACACTTATTAAGAAATTAATTAATTTCCATAAAAAATAATTAATTATATTAAATTGTGTTAATCTCAAAATAAAAATAATTTTTTTCTCAAAATTTTTTTGATTAAAATTTGATATCCAACATAAAAAAGTTTTTATCTTATTAAATAAATATTTTAAAGATAATTTTATTAAATAAGATAAATTTAGCTAACTTTTCCTTATAAAAAACAAGTGATTTTTTAGTTGCCTTGCTTTGAAGAAAAAGCACTACAGCCCCTTATGTGTAGTTGTTTATGTTGAGGTCCTATGAGTCTTCCCCATACGTGGGTGGTTGTTGTGGCAAAACGTTATAATAGTTCCAATTAAGCCAAGAATATGCAATGGAGGTAGTGAAAGATCTTTGTGCTAGGGCAATTCTAGACCATGACATTGGAGATCCTAACCTGCATTGCACCCTTATAGCAACCAAGTCTATCCATCACTCTTTTATTACATGCCTTAATTAACCAATTCTAACTACCCCGGTAGAGATTATAGGTTCATTCACTTTGGGTTGCCTACCTGCCCAAAAGCAATAATAAATCAAAATCGAACCAATCCAACTTCATACTATTTATTTGATTTACATTTTTAGACATTTAAATTTGACCTAATCCAACCACACCACTAATCGATTTTGTCTATCGCCAATTCCCTTCTATTTAACATTTCCTTTCAGCAAATAAATTCAAAACTAATAATTTCTTTTAATATAATTACATATGAATATATGTGCGTGTGTCTTTGGTCCTAAAATATTGAAGGCTATAATTCTTTCATGAGAAATATTTATGATACTCTTATTTATATATATATATATATATATATATATATATATATATATATATATATATTATTAAGTGTGATTTATATAAGTCTCGCTAAATATGTGAGTCCTTCTTTAACTTATTAATTATTTGTATTCTTCTTTTCTTTTCTTTTTTTTAACAGAATTATCTGTATTCTTCTTATAAAGATAGGAAAATGATGTAACGCCACTACTCCACTAGTATTTGATTATTAAATTATAGAAAATGAACAAACCATTATCAAAAGGATCAGAGTTACATTTTAACAAATTTAATCAACTTTTTTCGATCGGATACTTACGTCTATGCTAGTCATTTAGGTTAATTTAGTTCAAGATCTTTTTTCAGAGGAAATAAATATAACAAATAAATAATGAATTTAAATCATATTTTTTTGCTAATCATAATATGTATCGTCTGAAACAATTATTAATTTTTATAGAAATCATGAACACAAAAAAAAATTAATATTTTTCTTAACAAAATTTATTCCATATTAATACCAATGTCAGAGTCGTTCAATTCATAATATAATCATGTTGGAAAAGTAATCCATAATTACAAAGGAATCATATTAGTTTAACCGTCAACAAATGATATCAATATGTTTGCTTGCCTTTTAGCGTTAATCAAAAGCAAGCCTTTGTACTTATTATATTATTCACTGAACCTTCTGGAGTCATTTACTAAACCTAGACAAAAGAAAATTATAAAAACCTAGTTGTCCCTTGGAATATCACATAAGCCAATTTTTTTCTCAACATACTCGAATATACTGACAAGTTCATCGAAGGGAAGATTTATCACATAATTAGATCACTAAATTTCATCAGCAGCAAGTCCTTTTTTTCTTTTATACACACACACACACACATATATATATATATATATATATATATATATATATATATATTATCAAATTATATACCTTATCTTCGTTATCTTTTTTATTCAAAATTTAATACATCACTTTTTATATTTTTATTTTAAAATTATCTTATTTCAATTTTTTTAGTTACTTTAATCATAAAATGAGTTGTAAATATTAATTAAGTGTAAGCAATTTCTAATTATAATACTAATAAGAATTTAATGTTTATGAACGGACGATGTAAAATAGTATTATACCGACATCCAATCATAAATCATCATTTGAATTACTTTAAGTGTGTATTTAATTTACTAAAAAAGATAAGATATACAGAACATGAAAGAAATAATTTTGTGCAGCGAGAATGAGAAAGATGATGATGATAACATTTGAATAAATTAACAATCAAAAGAAAAAAATAATGAACAAAAAGAGAACAACAAAATCCATATGGCCCTCGTCTGGGACTGAGGTGCCTATGCCATGTGGTCAAGGAACAACATTTGAATAATAAGATTTAGAGAAAGAGACACATATGGAAAAAAAAGTATGGGATAATGAAAAGTAAAAAAATATAAATAATATTGTATTTTTATTTTTGTTAGACATTGGACAAAAAGTTATATGATGATTTAGTGAGTT
This sequence comes from Glycine max, assembly GCF_000004515.6. Taxonomy (NCBI): domain Eukaryota; kingdom Viridiplantae; phylum Streptophyta; class Magnoliopsida; order Fabales; family Fabaceae; genus Glycine; species Glycine max. Next base: position 5,726,714 of record NC_038244.2, read on the forward strand.
ATAATTTTTTGGATATTTGTCAAGTCTATTATTGTTTGTTTTGTAGTGTTCACTAGTCATTTTTAAAATCAAACGTTGAATAAATATTTTTGTGATATTCAATTTCTTATTTTTTAGCGAATCAAACACACCCTAAGATAATTATTTTACAAGTCAAAAACTTACCATTAATTATGATTAAATAATAGTGTAAAATTTTACACACACTCTGTGCATAATCCTTTTTCTCTGTTAATAAATAATACGATAACAAATTAGTAATTTAATGAATAATTGCACTCAATAATTGCCACAAAATTTATATGAAAAATTTGTTTTTAATAAACGCACCAGACAAAACAAGTTGATGATATTAAACTATGATTGATTATAATTAAAGAAACTGAACTAACTAGTACTTATAGATTAGTTTAATTACATTATTATAGGAAGCTCCACCTTGTCGAGGTTTGTGCATTTCTAGGTCTTCCAACTGAAAACATAGATTAATATTATACTACTATAAGCAAGGAAACTACTTATGATATATATATATATATATATATATATATATATATATATATATATCATACTACTTAGTAGTATAATTTAACAGCATATTTTATGTACATACGCGTATTAGTCACTATCTTTGAAAAAAGGAATTGTTGGTTTTAACGCCCAAATGTATTTTTGCTTCATTGACAGAAAATTATTGACTCCTCTAAAACATTTTTTTTAAAGTTAAAGTGTTTCAGCGATGGCATCATGAAAGTGTGGTCCAATTTGAAATTATTAATCAAGAATCGGTTAGCCAGGCTATATGAATAATATAAATAAGGAATAATGCAACGATATATCCCAATAATACCATTGCTAAATACTACTAAAATAGGGACATTGCAATGATATAATATTAAAATGTAGGTTAAAATATTAAAACAAAGAATTTGATTTTTTTTAAATCAAGAATTTTAGTTAAATGGTTACTTTTCATGACATTGACCGTTAATAAAAAAATGTTAACCACTCAATTACCGACGTAACATTATAATATATAGTTTTTTAATTAGATTCTTAATTGATTTAAAGATGTTCTTATAAATCAACATAAAAATTCTCTAGATATCTTTCATATAATTATGTAATTATCAATGAGCTTTTTCTTATAAAAAATAATAATTATAGTAAATGAATGAAATAAATTTTAAAAATATCAATTAAATTGTATAATTCTTATGAAATAATCTAATTAGTAAAATCAGCAAGGTCCAACTGTTTTAAAATGTTACAATATAATTGAAAGAAAAATATTTAAAGTTGAGAGTAAATATATATGGTTAATACTTTAAATGTTAAAGATATATTTTATAGAAAAATTTGAAAAATCATGAAAAATGTATAGTTAATTAAAAACAATTAAAAGTTATAATTTTAAAACATATTTGTCATTCTTTAGTGAGAAAGTTCTCTCAAGATTAAATTCCGTTTAAAAGATTATACATTATATACTATAAAATAGATATAAAAGTAATCAATCTAAACGTATAAGTATCTTAAATTTGAAAAAAGGAAAATTTTTATGTGAAAAAATGAATTTTATTAACTTGAGAGTATAAACAGTTATAAGTTATAGAACAAATTTCACCAACATAAATAGAAAAATTTAAAACATAATTAATTTGGGGGATTTTTTTGTGACGTCTAGTGTATTGTCTTAATGTAAAATTGTCTCCGTGATACACCCACACAAATGTTTGTAGCATCTATTATCTTGTCTTGCAGTAAAATTGTCTTTGTGATACACCAATGCAAAGTATTATTACAGTCAAGATTATAGGTCTTGCACTAAAAATTTAATCCATCTATAACTCCTATAAGTACTAAAAATGTCATTTTATGGTATAAACATTTAATATATGTTGTCATTATAGTGAAATAGTTACTTTTTTTAACTCGGTAAAATATTATATATATATTCACAAATTGTGCCCAGAACCATTTACATCTCATAGGTAGCTAAGGTCGTGTATTCTCATCTCAGAAATAGTTACTAAATGTCAAAAGTCTTTTGTAAGTATTACATGTTTTCGTTTAAAAATATCTCAATCTCAATTGTATTGAAATCAAGATTGATTTGAAGAGAATTCGAACTTGAAACTTACAATATACTTGAGACAAATTAGTAATTCACTTGAAAAAAAAGTTGCGGTCCACCTTGGATATTTCCATGGATCAGATATACATTTATAATAACACAAAAATGCCTGGATCCGGAATCCAGATTGATTCTTGCACCAGAGCATCACAAATGGGAAGGGACGTGCCCACAACACAAAAGTAGTATAATTTCATCATGATGACATAAGATTTTTCACGTGGTTGCTGTCACACAGGATCATCGCTCCTCGTTTGCTTCGAACCAAAAATAGGGAAGCGTGCAAGTGACAATATAATTTATTACTAAAAATAAAATAAAATAATAGAGGAGATTCTTGCAGCATAGTGGGGTCCACGGATCTCCTTAGAGACTTCCCCCACATTCAATTATTGTCACCTGCGTCAACCACTCTTAGGAAGCCACGTGTCCGGCGCCTTAGATTTCGACACCCGAGTGGGGCCCACCTTCCTTTGTCGCATAGCAGAGTGCATTTACGGGCCGCACACACGCGCGCCCCACACGCTCGAGACGCAGCGTGCACCGCAGTGGCGTTGAAAAAATGTTTCACGGTTCGTTTCGTTCAGTTACGGGCCGTTGTGGCCGTTGATTCTGATCCCAGGCAACGCTGAAGCGCCACGTGGCTACTTTGGTTTGGTTGGATCTAATTGTAGTCGCGCTGTTCTCGTTGGATGCAGCGAACTGGCGTTGAAGGTTAGATAATTTTAATTGTCGTCGTTTCAGCGAGGAAGATGTTAGTGGCGTGGCTCCTCGTTTGGCTTTGGCTTGGCTCGGCTCATGCCAAAAATATGTTAAAAAAACAGACAAACATGTATCAGAAAATGCTTAGTATATAAAAATCTATGATGTCATTCAATAATGCGTCTATAAAAATAATTAATGAGTTTTCTTTTTCATCATTATATTGGTTAGTATATAAAAATATTTATTTTTAATCGTATTTTTTTTATCCATCAAATTTAAATCGAGACATTATATAAGAAAATCAAATCTCAATTTAATATTAATCAAACTAACGATCGGACGATTTTCTTAATAAGCTTATTAACACGCATCATTGTATAACTATACAAAACTTTTGATGTTACATATAAGTTAAATTTATTAAATTGTTAATAAGTTTAAGTCTCATGTGCTGTCAACAAATTAAAATTTACTCTTCATAATATGATGCTAAATTAATCATTATACAAATTAAAAATCTTATCATATATAGAAAATGTAAGAAAATTATATTCACAGTGTATTTCAATCACTATTTTTTTGCCTATTAATATTTGCATGGACTTAAACAAGTTGAGATATATATTAATGAATTGAAGGTTTATATATTCTTAACATACAAAATTATATTTCATTATATTAATATAGTAATAATATTATAATTTTTATTTGACACTAATAAATAATAATAAAAACTAAATTATTACTGTACATAGATGAACTGGCATATAAAATGATATACATATACACCCTAAAATATATACATAATTAAAGTACCAATAATAACTAATTATTTGACTTGGTGACAATGCTTGTTAAAGGTTTTGTAACTCAACAAGGAGTTGAGAATTTGTCATCATGGGACCTTTGGACTTTTCTTAGTACTTGCTAAGTTGTTGTATATTATGCTGGACCGACCCAATGTAATAAAGAGATGTTTAAAGCAAATTTAAAGAAAAATAATTTCACTTGAAAAAAAAAAAGTTATATGTTGGATTTTTTTAACATATGTAACCCTTAGGTCTGTCTTGATATTGTGTTTTCATTAGTATAAATTTATTAATTAATTCTCAACATTTTGCCCAACATGAAATTTCCAAATTTGTGGAAGTAAGTTATTAATTTGGTTATTCTAATATATATATATATATATATATATATATATATATATCATCATCAGTATTTGTAGGAGGTTATTTTTTTCGGAAGGCCAAAGGAATATTATAAAATAAACAAAACCTGCTGATTGATAGAAGAAGTATTTGTAGGAGTCTTATTTTAAGGTATACCTGTAAAGTATTATAGCAATCATTTTCCAATTAATAATTAGCAAGTTCGAGGACTAGAAAGTATAAAGTTTGCCCGCTTTTGCCATCGATCTTGATCTGATGACCGACGAGAGAAAGCAAAGACAACTAACTAACTTGCTTTGAAGTGCAATTTGTGAAGGGTGCAATAAAGCAATTAATTATTGTTTATTTATTTGATTTTTCTAAAAAAAATATTTTATTTGTTATAACTTATATTAATAATTTTTAAATTTATTAAAAAAATATTTTTTTAGCTAATTTCAAAAAACCGTATGGTCAAATTTATAATATATCTTTGTGTAATAATAATTTATTAAATGAGTATTTGATTAAGTTATTTATCTAAACACATTTTTGCCAAAAAAAAAAATCTAAACACATTTATTTTATGACAGATATTAAGAACACACTATTTAGGGTTTGACTGCACTAAAGTTAGGGATACACTCGATAAAGTATAATAATAACTACTAATTAAAAAATCAACGATGAGATTTGTGATAAAATCAAATACATACATATATAATAAAAATCTAAAATTAGTTATAAATTCAACACTTGATTTCCTAATTAATACTTATATATATGGGCTAACATGTATTTTTTGTTCTCCTATTTTTAAAAAATTTGAAATTACAATCTTCTCGTCTTTTAATTGAGTTATTTTATTCTTCACTTTTAAAAATTATAGGATTTTAATTCTTCATATTAAATTGATACATTTTGTTTTTCATTTTTAAAAAAATTTATAATTTTAATCCTTATAATTGATTTAAAACGTTAATTTATGCATTTTGTAAATATTATACGATACATATCTATTTATTATCTATATGATAAATATTTTTTTAAAAATGATTTAATTGTTGATGAGCTTAATTTATTATTATTTTTGAAGAACATAGAAAAATATATTTGAAAATGTTATGATCTATGGCAAAGAATTTGTAAATGACAAAACGGATATAAAATATAAATTTCATGAAAGAACCATTATTCACAAAGAAATAATTTAATAAGATTGTTGATACTAAAATTGTAAAATCTTTTAATAATTAGAAGTCAGATATAATGTGATTATTTCTTATACGTAATAGTTTTAGTGATTAATTACCACGCTTTAAAATAAATTTGAATAATTTAAAATATAACGAAATAATTTTAGTTTTTATAGACTTGAGAAATGAAAGACATTAGACGGTAAGAATTTAAAATAAATAGGTCTAAATTGTAAAAATTCTCAAAAAGTTAAATTCTTAAAAAAAATTTAAATTATTTATATCCAATATAAGAATTTAACATTCTCAACCTTTTTTTAAAGAACATCCTCAACTTAAGATTCTCAGAAACTTAAAAGAATCTTCCATCAAATACCCCACGGGGTAATGTTAACAATTTCAATAACTCACTTTGATAGAAATAAGTTTTCCAGAAATAAAAATAATTTTACTGAGACAAATATATAAAGTCAATTATGAGTTTTTGTCTAATAAAAAAAGTGTTTAAAAGACTAAATATTGATTTAATATTAGAGCCTTTTTGATTATTTGAATCAGTGTCGTATTCCCCACCAGAATAATTTAAAATTCGAAATCTAAAATGAGTTTTGTCGTTAAAAAAATAAATCATTTTTACATATTAACGCCACAAGGGTGTAAATGATTGGATCATAAAAATTGAAAAGTAATGATGTCATTATTACCTAAAAAAAATTACCACTAAGTAAATAAGTAATATATATATATATATATATATATATATAATGAATTTAATTTATACATACAAAGAATGAACGTCTCATGATATCTAACTCAAAAAAAAAAGAATTTAATTTATAACATATGTCTATTAAAGGTTCACCAGGGATAAGGATTTTTGTTGGAGAATAGATAAGAATCACGGTCCAGCCAATTGGCTATTTTGGATTTGAATAGCGTGGCAAACTGATTAATTAGATTAATTTCTGTCAATGATGTCATCTTAAGGACTAACTAATTTTTGTATTAAGCTTCCTCCAATACCCACCTACCTTTCTTGTCAATTGTTCTCTACCTCTAAACGAAACTCAACCGGTTAGCATCACAACAAAAAAGCTCAATGTCAAAATCAACCAAGTTACTTTTTACTTTTACTATTAAGTATGAATCTATTAACTTTTCAAATCCAAGAAACATTAAAGCCAAATTTTTGGGAAAAAGTTTCTCAGGTATTGAACAGTAGATTAATATTATATTCTTCTCTTATTTTCTCCTATAGGTTCTTCTCCTTCATTATAAAAAAGTATTGAATAAAAAAGTAAAAATATTTAATATCTTTAAATATAGAATACATTTAATATGTACTATTTTTTAAAAAAGAAAAGTATTAATGAAAAAATATTGTAAGAGAATGTAAAATGATTCTAAGAATACTAATTACTATATACAAAGAAAATAAGAGAATTAATAAGGCAAAAAAAAAACAATTCTAATTCTCAATGTATATAGTGTTATAGTTCCTAAAAATTAAGAAAATTTGAGCAAATTCTTGAGAGTACAATTCATCTATCACATTAATCCAAGTTTTTTTATGTGATGTTGTGATTTAACAGTTATTAGCACATATTTAAAGACTAAAATATAATAAATAACTAAATTTGGATATTTAGATAACTATATAGTATTGAAATTTCAAGGAATTGTTTAAAATTTTCTTAGTTTAGTTTACTCATGTGATAATATTTAACACTTTTCGAGGAAATAAAAAGTGATTTACCTGTAAGTAAGAGAATTTAAAATTATTCTTATTCTAAAATCTAAATAGTAGTAATATTGTGTACTAGGAAAGAGAAACTTCAATGAGCTTACCTAAGCTGCCTAACCCAAAACCGAAGTTTGCGTTATCATGCAAAACCTAATTTTCCCTCGTTGTGGCGACAAGGATCTTCACGTTACACCAAAACCGTAGATTCGTTGCGTTCGTCAAGTCGTTGACTTCAACTACATCAACGGTCGTGAAACCACCGTTACCGCAGCGGATTACACCTCCAAATATATTTTGTTCGATGTTGGTAGACACGAGCGCGCCGCGACAGCTCCTGCTTCCACTAACCCAAGACAGACAACCAACCCCCACAGTGGACAAAGTGCAAAAACTCAAAACCACCCTTCGTTTTCACCGTACGAAACACTGACCCAGGGGCACTATAGAAATTTCCCAGCCATCTTTTTCGACCAAAAGTATGCATGTCCCGCCAGCATGTGACGCTTGTTCCAGCCACTTGCCAATAATGGCAATTTTGTCATTTCGTCAAATCCTCAAACATGATATTTTTTAATATGTAATTTTAGTTTTTTTATTTTTAAGAAGTTGATGATTCTAGTTTTTAATTTTTAACTGAAACATTCTATTTTTCATTTTTAAAATATTTATAATTTTAATTTTTATGATCAATTTAAAATGTTGATTTATGAATTTTATAAATGTCGATTATGATATGATTATTTATCCTTCACTTGGTAAATATTTTTTAAAAATTATTTAATTAATAATAAATATAATTTATTAAAAAAATACACAATTAAATTTAAAATTAAAAAAATAATTTAAAGTCACAAAATGAGAGAAAAAATATTTTAATTAAAAAATAGAAAATTAAAATTATGAATTTTTAAAAAATAAAAGACAAAATATCTTAATTAAAAAAACAAAAAAAAACTATGAATTTAAAAAATAAGAAAATGAAAATTATATTTTAATTTTTTTTCAATAATTTTATTCTGGATAGGATCAATTATAACACTAATCCTTGGCATGAGACTTACCCGGACACTCTTTAACCTCGATATTTTTTTTTTGCTTGGCGTTCATTTCGTTACTCGCCAAGACAAAATTTCATAAAAAAAAAGAAGAAAAAACAGAGCCGCCCTTACTTTATTTATTAGCGTTGCTTTATTACGTAACGAGTTTCTCTCTATCTGGCTCGTGTTCCTCCTCCTCTTTTTCTTTCGTCAATATTTCGGTATTTCCTTTGTCTTTTCTTCCTCCTCTTATTCTTCGTTAGTTTTCAAGTCCTAAGGGTTTTGAGTGGTTTTCAGATCTGGAAGTCTCTATAGTTTCCATCGGTAAATTTTTAATCTGATCCAGCTTTCGTTTCTCTGCCTCAATATTGTGTTTCTGTAATCCAATTGCTCCGTGTTCCGTTGATTTTTCGTGTTCTTATAGCTTGTTCTTTGTTATGTTTGTGTCGGTTGCTGGTGCTATGTTTAATTTGTGCTTTTATTTTTTATGGAATTCAGGGTATGGTAATGGTTCTTTTTTTTTTTTTTTTTGAGTTGGGGTGGGGGGTGGGATGGGGGGGGGGGGGGTTCTTTGTGTGTGAAATGATACTCTTTTCTGTTTTTGGTTTGGGGGGAATTTTTCAGATTTGGTTTTAGGGGTTGCTCTCTCTGTTTGTTTGTGTTTTACTGGTTAATTCAGTAAAATTTCGGGAAATTATGATAATTTTCGATCTATTTGTGTTAATATTTTGCTTTGTTGTCTTGTTTTCTGATGTGGGTATGGTGTAGGCAAACTGGTTATTCTTCCAGTTGATTGATTTTCTCTGCATATTCCTTCTTTTTAGTGTCTTCTTTAGACTAAGATTCAAAACAATGTGTGAATTTGGTGCCTTTTTTTTAATTATACTTGGATCTACTGCTCTGCATATCCACTTATTGCTGATTGTCTTAACTCCTTATAGTCATCATGTGTTCTTATTGAATGCTAATATTTTTATGAGCGTGATGTATTATAAACATATATACTGGTTCTATGTCTATCTTATTGTTAACTTACCCTGATTGAATAATTTATATACTGGTTGTATATCCATCTTATTGTTAACTTACCCTGATTGAATAATTGAAGCCTTTAAAGTAATGTAGCACAGTATGCTATGTTGGTTATTCTGCTCTAGATCAGAATTAATATTTTGCTTTTACTTCCTAGCCTTGAGGCTTGAATTGCTTGTTATGCTCTAATTTTATGCAGGAGCAACTCTACATATCTTTGGCCTTCTCTTTGGAAAATTGGTTTCTGCTGGAAATATTGCAAATAAATTCATATACTGAAAGGGCTTTATGAATAGGGAGTTCAATACAACCAGAATCAGAATGGATCCGACCCCTATTGAATTGGCCAAGGTCAGAGAACTCTTTATGAATTATGATGTTTTCAGTTTCCTTTATTTTTCCTTGTTACAACTTACAAGCTTTATTTTAATTTTTTTTCTCTTTGATTCTGTTTCTAGTCCAAGCTATATTTGATATTCTCTTGTTAACAATAGATTTGAGGTTCTTTCTTCATGAAATGAAAATTTGGTATTCCATATTCTAACCTTCCCTTTGTATTTTGTCTCTTAATATTTCTTTTTCTGGTAACATAAAACAATTTTTTGTTTTCATTTTTTTCTTGATAATCAAAATTTCGATCTTTTTTGGCTGAGAATGCTTATTACAACTTCATATCTTTGCAGACCCATCTTTCATAAATATTGCAGAAAAGTTAACTGATTACTGTGGACAGCAGAAAAATAGTATGGAAACTTGTTTTTCATGTTGCAATACCTAGGTGTGGTGTAGTTTAAATTTGTTTGAACCCTTGGAACAATTAGACCGAAATTCTTGCTGGAATATGATACTTTTCATTTGTAGTTCTGTGTCAATATGTTTAGAAATTCTATGCCTTTTCTCACTAATATATTGTACCGTCTCCCTTCTGATGTGTTATTTCGTTAAATTGGATTTTTTTTTTGCTTATGTTAGGGGTGAGACATGAAAACTTGACATTTCTTTTTTTTTTTTAATCATGAGAACCCTCAATCATGGCAGTGAAGTGTTTTATATGGGTGCATTGTGGGTTCAAAAATAGTTTTTCTTTTAAGTATTAATTCATTCATTAATAACCTATTTCTTTATCTCTTTGTCAGGGTTAATGAAGCTTAATGGTTTATTCACTAGGAGCACGAGAAGCTCCAGAGAACTCTTTACATCAGTATTAAGCAGTCTTATCAAAGGTTTCTTTCCAAGAGATGTTATAAGATATAATTGGTAAAATTAAGTTTATTGAAAGATTTTGCAAAACTTTGCCTGGGATATAGTGAAAATGGACAGATCAGATACATCAGGCTTTGTAAGTGGTGGAAGCTGTATATTGGAATTTGTTTTTCTAGCCTTAAACTTCTGGTAGTTATGTGAGTATTGTAGTAGCATGTGGTGAACTGTTCTGCTACTTCAACCCTCTGTAGCTGTTGTGCACAACATCTGGATAATGGATTTGAACATGAAAGCTTTACTGTCTCCTCATGATGCTGAACTTAGGAAGGATGACAACTTTGGTGATACTACATTATGCTTGAATGGCATTGGCTTTGGAGAAACAAGTAAGACTAGTTATACATGTACTGAGAGCAATCTTGGGATGAAGTTTTCCAATGTTTCTGATGATGGCTGCAGATTGGTTCTGGGATTGGGCCCAACCCCTATGGCATATGGCGATGACTACAACAATTTGGGGTTGAATATGAAGAAAAAGTCAGCCAACCTTTTTACTCAGCATGTGCCATCTGAATGTGAATCAATCCTTCAACTTGGTCTTTCGGGTGTAACAAATGAGGCATCAAGTGTGCTTGACTGCTCAGGTTCAACTGAGACTGATGTGAATATGTCATGTTTCTCAAGCCAAACTTCTTCAGAAAATTATTATTCAAGGATTCCTGTTGTTGATGAGGGTTCTACCTCAGCAAAGAAATCAGGTGGCTATATGCCATCACTTCTTTTAGCTCCAAGAATGGATAGCGCTGAAAGTTCAGTGCAGACACAAGAATTTATTGTTGGAAGTAAACCTCAACCGTGCCCAGAACCATCCAATGGTGTAGATTACTCACTTGGCACTGTATCTGGGCCCCAGGATACAGGGATAACTCCAGAGAACCGAACAAGCAACCCTAAGAGATGTAGATTTTTTGGCTGTACGAAGGGAGCTCGAGGTGCTTCGGGGCTTTGTATTGGACATGGTGGTGGACAGAGATGTCAGAAACCTGGATGCAACAAAGGTGCTGAGAGCCGAACTGCTTATTGCAAGGCCCATGGTGGAGGGAAGAGGTGCCAACACTTGGGATGTACTAAAAGTGCTGAGGGGAAGACGGATTATTGCATTGCTCATGGCGGTGGTAGGCGATGTGGGTATCCAGGTGGGTGCAACAAAGCTGCACGGGGTAAGTCAGGACTTTGCATTAGACATGGAGGGGGTAAGAGGTGTAGAATAGAAGGTTGCACTCGGAGTGCTGAAGGGCAGGCTGGGTTGTGCATCTCTCATGGAGGTGGACGCCGTTGTCAGTACCAAGAATGTAATAAGGGTGCACAAGGGAGCACTATGTATTGCAAAGCACATGGTGGTGGGAAACGATGCTCATTTGCAGGGTGTACCAAAGGTGCTGAAGGAAGCACCCCATTGTGTAAGGCACATGGTGGGGGGAAGCGCTGCCTTTTCAATGGAGGTGGCATTTGCCCAAAAAGTGTGCATGGAGGCACTAACTTCTGTGTTGCTCATGGTGGTGGAAAGAGGTGTGCTGTTGCAGGTTGCACCAAGAGTGCACGTGGCCGTACTGACTGTTGTGTCAGGCATGGTGGGGGGAAGCGATGCAAGTATGAAGGCTGTGGGAAGAGTGCTCAAGGGAGCACAGATTTCTGCAAGGCACATGGTGGAGGAAAGCGATGTAGTTGGGGAGATGGAAAGTGTGAGAAATTTGCAAGGGGAAAGAGTGGACTCTGTGCTGCTCACAGCAGCTTGGTGCAGGAGCGGGAAATGAACAAGGGCGGTCTGATTGCGCCAGGACTTTTCCGTGGTCTTGTACCTTCTGCTTCCACTGCCTGTAGCAGTTTTGAGAACAATTCTTCCTCAGGTGTCAGTGTTCTGTCCGACTCCTACGATTCCATGGAAACTCCAGCAAAAAGACAGCACCTGATACCCAAGGAGGTGCTAGTTCCGCTCTCGATGAAATCACCATCTTATTCAAGCTTCTTGGCTGCCAAGAAGTCGGACCAAGATAGAAACTGCCAAAGCTTGGCCGCAGGCGGCAGTGGTGCTCAGAAAGGCATTGACTTTAATCTCCCGGAGGGCAGGGTCCACGGCGGCGACCTCATGTTGTATTTTGGAGGGAATCTCAAAAATGCACTTGACGGCATCTGAAATGGGAGAGGGAGCCGGTGTCGCGCAAGTTGTAGATTCATTTTAGGAATTAGGGACCATTTCCATCATGGAATTCTGTATAATGCTTTGTTGCTGCTTGTTCAATAACTGTGTATAGTTGGGTGTTTATTATTATTATTAGCCATTAGGCTCTTCCTATTGTTTGTAGTGCTTTGTCTGTAAGGTGGCTTTCATTATTCATTCTAAGATGGTGAACTTGCTGCAATTTAATCATTGTAATATTCTTAAACATATATTTTTATTGTTTTAAAAATAAAAGCGGTGAAAACTGAAGACCACATCTGCTTTGTGGCCTTGTTTCGCAAACTATAAATTAGAGGCTTCTCTGAGATAAAAAAAGTTGCGCCTCTTCCCTCACTTTTTCGTTTTTCTCTATGCAGAGGAACGTAAGCAACGCTGGAATCGCACTGAATCGCCATTAGTACGTTGCGTGTAATATCTCTCCGATTCTCTTTCTCAGCATATTTTTGTTCTCTGCAATTTCGTGCGTTGATTCAAGCATTTTACCTAACCCCGAATCAATTCTGTAATTTTGTAAGAAATTAACGAAACTAGCGTTCGAAATTTTGTTTAAAAGAAAGCACAATCGCGTTCGGAAAGTTGTTTCCGCGTCGTGATTCGAACGATAGAGCTTTCGTCGTAACAGCTTCGTGTTCTTCGTGTTAATAGGCGATGGAGAGGAGCAACAGCAAGAAGGTTCTGAAGTCGAGGCTTTTGAACGAGAACGTTCCTCCATTGCAGATCGATTCGGAGGAAAGAAGAGGACGCTATCTCCAACCAACCGCTATGAGTCCACGGTTTCAACCGTTCGCCGAGAACGTCGACGCCGGCTCGCCGCTCACGCGCTATCTCTTCGCCGGATCTCCGCTCTCTGGCAAGTTCGCCGCCGCCAGCGAGGCCTTTGTTTCTCCGAAGTTTGGCGCCAGGACCGCGAAAGCGCTTCAGTACTGCGGCACCAGTTCGGGAGGAAGCAGTAGCTTCGGTTCTCGCGGTAGGTTGACGCCTTCGCCGCTTTCGTCACTCGAAAACATGGAGTTCGCGCCGCTCCTGTCGCCTCCGGTGTACCGAACGCCGTCTACGGGGGACGATGACGTCATCGTGATGGATGCTATTCTCGTGAGGCCAGTGTCCGGCGGAAAGAGCGGAAGGTCTTCCTCTTCCTCCGGCCGCGGCTCTTTCTCATCGTCGTCGTCGACGGGGAAGAACGTGTTCAAGACGGAGATTTGCAAAGCGCGAGAAGAATCTGGTAACAGTCGTTACAACTCCAAAAGCCAGGTTCGCGCCATAACCACACTATTACGAATTTAAAATCGGATATTTTCTCCATCATATGATAATGAAACTTTTTTAAAATTGAAGTTAGGCTAATTAAAAATTGCATAGTTAGTTATTATTTGTTATCTATTAAGTAGGTTACTTATTACTTCTTCTATTTTATGCTTCTAATATTCTATTAAACGAAGAAGTAAATAAATTTAATATTTTAGAAATACTTGCTTCGCATGATATATATATATATATATATAAGAAGATTTGTAAAGAAAACGTTAGAATTATTACATTCGTCAAGTCGTAATTATTGAACAAGATGCTTCCGCATTGAATTCTCTGGTTGGCCGTAGTAGATAATTTTTTGTGGGTTGTGATGGGAATTACAACGAAAGACTGGCTTTTTACGTATGTAATCAAGGTAAGTCATGGTTAATAGCTGTTCTTTGCTGTTTTTATCTTCTGCTAGAAAATTTATCTATAGGCATCTTTAGCAAAAGTTCCACTAGAGCTATAAGTTGTACATACGATTATTGATTGATCTCAAGATTTTCAGCTATGTACATATCTCTAATTTTATCTTTAATTGAGTCCGATTAGTAAACTTCGCCCGTTGGTAGAGTATTTCTGATTTTGGGTTGGCTTATAATCCAAGAAACTTTCCAAACCAATTTCTTGCACAGTTGGGTTACTGAGTTTAATGAAATTGTAAATATTCAAATTATAGAATAGCTTCTTTGGTTCTTTCAAGAAAAAAAAAGAAAGTAGTAGGCCTTTTTTCTTACTTTTCTTTACCATAACCAATGGAGTGTTTGAAATTCTGCAACCCGTGTGATTTCTTTCCGTTTTGGTTCCTTTTCTTGGATGAGGAATGTCAAAATCTTTGTTGTAAATGTACTATGCTAAAATCTTTGACTCCTGTTATGTTCTGTCGTTACTCCGTCAATTTCATTGTTTCTTTCTATCCTTCTAAGTTCTGATATTGGTCTGGCATGAAAAAATTAAGAAAAAGGGTAGCAAAGTACAACTAAGGAATTGCATTTTATGGAAAACGTGTACAGTATATTCTATTATTTTGGTAAGTTGGACTATTACTGAGAAACAAGCAAGTAGCATCCCTGTCTGATTAAAAGTCATAGGAAATAAATTGCTTGTCTTTGGTGGTCTTTGATAGCTTAACAGTATCAATATCTTGTAGTATGGACGCGTACCAGAAGAGTATCGTAGCATTATTTTGGCCAGGAAAAGAAAATCTGAGGTAAGCGATCAAAAGATATCCTTCAATATATAATAAACACCTAATCAGCTATTGAGTATTTCTTCATGAGTTGTGTAGGAAGAGACAAGCAGCTCTTCTGTTGGAGCAGGGTCAAGCATGCATGACCCAAGCAGCCATGTTCATCAGCACTATGCAGCAGCTGAATCTGATCCCGTAGTCGTAACATCCCAACCAACTTCAGCTGAACCTCATAATGCCCTTACCGATTCCAACGCTTTCAATGACTGGTCACCCCTAGATGATATTACTGAGGTTGTTCTGCCAGCTTCGGATAAAGCTCCATCAAGGGAAGAAGTTGATGCTTATATTTCTGGGATTCAGCATGGCCGGACTGGTAAAAAGAGATTACCAGTGTTTGAAGCAATTTGCAAGGGGGATTGATCCCCATTATTCATAATACGCCTCTTCACTGATCCAAGTTACTCAAAAGTAAAACCCTGTTTTTTTTTTCCTGCCATTTAAATAATTTTTCCCAATTTTAAAATAAATAAAGTCATGGTTGGGGCGTTTTGGAAAGTATAACCTTTCAAATGGAGCCCATATCCCTTTGGGTCTGTTGCCTCGTGCTCTAGTGCACTTTAACGTTTTTTTTTTAATCAAATTTAAA